>NW_028274811.1:82883378-83186408 GCF_037043125.1 Eumetopias jubatus | reverse complement strand
TTAGATTCTTTGGAGGATGGCTTGAGTTTGAATATAGTAAAATAAATATCCAGCTGTAAGCACACACTTTATGAAAGTCACTTAGATTGAGCAGAATCTAGGCATGTAACAAATATTTTACCCAAAGAACACATCATGTCTCCTTATCTACTGTTACTTGATAGGCTTTAAAAATATAAACCAGACACAGAAAATGAAAAATTGCGTGTCTTAAATTGCTTTTGGACACACCACCCCCAGAAGATAATTTGTGTCATTTAGTTTTAAACTTGTTAAATTGCAGCTTGAAGTGTACTATTAGTTTTGAGCATCTGCCAGTCATCAAGTGCTTTAGTGGCCAATGTTTCACAAGTCTTTGAAACCTGCCTTTGAGTTCCCTAATCATTTGATATCATTTGATGGCAGCAGCCTTAGAAAGAAAAATATTTGTAAATATGAAAGAATTTAATATGCACACTTTATCTCAGTGACTAAAGTTGTATGTGCAGAAAACATGCTCTAAGGCAAATTGATCTCTCTATGTGTTCTTTGCTCTCTGGTGTTTTTATAAGTGACAAATAAGCTCATTTTGTTTGAGTCTTTAAAAATGAATTGTATTATATATTGCATGCAGTTGAAAGATCATATGCTTTGCAACTACCTTAACACTCCCAACTTCATTTTTCCCTCTTGCAGTGACCATGCGTCTATGTTCTCTTATATGCAGTATTACCTTTTTTTCAGGATTAGTAGAATCCATTTACCCATATGGAGAAAGTTGGTAATGTGCTTGTGGGCTCCAATGTTCTACACAGCAATAGGAGATGAGCATGTTAGCTTGAGTCCAGCAGCTTCCCAGCCCAGGTGCCCATAAACACATGAGAGTTTTTTTGGGATCAGCCTTAAAGACTGGCTCTCAAGACAGTAAAATTCTTAAGAGTAAGGTCTTTGTGTCTCTTGTTCTCTTAATATTTATACTTAGCACTGCACTTGCCACTCAACATACATTTGTGAATGAATGATTGTAATTTCTACAAACTTACATAATTATAATGTTATCTTTTTGATTTTTCAAATTAACTATATATGCTCTAGGAGCAGGAAGTTCAATTATCTTCATTTTAATGGCTTTCCCTGAACTTCTGATTTGTTCAAGAACTTCAGGAGCATACTTACCTGGAAGTGGGTGGGTAAAACTTTGCTTTTAAGAACCAGTATGGTAAGAACAAAAGCAACTGCAGGTATGTATGTAGCTTTTTGCTTACATATAATGTGTAGAGAATGGTCCTGTAGAGTTCTGGAAACAATGGCTTCCCTCTGCTATTGCTCAGGGCACAGTGGTGCCTCACTCTGGTGCCAGGATTATATAGTTCTTTTTATTTCCTATTCCTAAATTCAGCCATTTGTCCCTTAAGCAAAACCACTGTAACAGTGTGTCTAGATATATAAGAATTCCATTACCAGCCACACAACTAAGCTATTACATTGCTTGAGGAGTCCAGGTTTCCAGACCCAACTTCCAATTTTCTCCGAGTAGTTTTTGCTTTTTGTATGTTTGTATGTTTTCCTACCAGAGAACTCCTACCAGATCACTCTGGTCCACAACCTGGTCTCCATCACTTCTGTCACTGAGATCTGTCCCTCTTCCCCCAAAGGCTTTTTTTAAGTCTGCTTTTGCAAATTGCCTGGCTGCCATCTCTGTTTCTACCTTGCATACCATCTCTTTCTTCATAAAGGAAAGTCTAATATGCTCCAAGAAGACTCATATTTTTACAGTAAAAAAAGCCTGACAATTTTTAGAATTAATAAGAAGTTCATTCAGTAAGAAGTCTATTTATTTCTCCTTTTCCAGTTGCCCTGTTATAGAATGAATAGGAAATTTAAGCAGGATCTTCTGTGGAGTTATGTCTCTTTGGAAAATTGTACTAAGAATTTCAAAATACAATAGTGCACGTACATTATAAAGAGACACAATTTTGGGAAGTGCTCCATTTTCTCACCAAATCTTACCCTTGCTTTAAGATCTGTATCCAAGTCACCTCTCTGTGTCTTTGTGATGCTAACAGCATCATCTTCCCTTAGTTATCATTTTCTCCTTACCCTCAAGTACTGTAGCCCTGAGTGTGAACCGTCTCATATTTGTAGCTGTCCTCTTCTGCTCATTTCCTGTGTCTACAACTGGATCTTTTAAGAACCTAAGAGCAGGGGCTTCCTCTTACTGCTTTTCTGCTTATGCCCAGGAAGTACTGAATATGTGTTTGTTAATATTTCTCATGCCCAGGAAGTATTATTGAATGTGTGTTTTACTCATTTTTTTACTATTTCTCATGCCCAGGAATTATTGAATATGTATTTGTTAATAGTGACTTTGGTGGCATGCAGTTAGGCTGGAGGAGAGACTTCCTGAGCTGTAGTGCTTAAACTCCTGCAGGAGGATTCATAGATAGCTTCTCTAGGATTGATAGGGACTTGGGAAAACCTTTCACTGATCTAGAAACCATCTCTTCCTTTCAAAGATGCACATGAGAACCTTCAGCTTTGTTTATTTTGTAGTGTGAATAGTGCTCATACATAGCTTAAATTTAGTAAGTGGGTGATTGAAATGGTTATTCTTAAATATGGTCTATGCATCATCTGGGAGCTTATCAGAAAAGGAAACTCTTAGACCCCAACACTAGACCTGCTCAATCAGCCTCTGAATTTTAGCAAGATCCTCCATGTTTCCCATGTACTCTAAAGTTGGAGAAGCAGTGATCTAAACATTCTGTACATATACATAGTTACTGACCCTCCTTTATGTTTGGTATTTGGAGATTGATTTGTAAGTATTCTATCTTCAAGAGAAGTGCTTTCTACATGTCCTTTATACACAGCATGTTCATTTTTCTAAGGATTCATCAGGATAAAAGGAGAAAAATGAAATGCAATATAGCTCAAATAATATTAAAGAAAATTATTGCTGCTTGTACTGTGTTTCATTCTAGAATTCAATATGTTACTCAAAAGGTCAAATAATATATCTAATACATTCCCTAAGGTTCTGAGGAATGATAATGAAACTGTCCAGAAACCAATTTGAATACTATGTGCTGCCATTTAATCAAAGAAACTTAGATAAGGTAACACTTTGTATAATGAGTAGGCAAAACATTTCATATTAAAAATTCATTATCTGCTCAAATTAGCCAAATGTCTTCATTCATGCTTTGTAGCATCAATTTAACTTTTTTTATTTCTATAACAATTTCCTCCAGAAAGGTGAAGTTGGAGTTTGTTATTAACTTAAGGGGAACTGATGTTGATGTTTTTGCCCAAAGAATCTTCCATATGGTATGGCTCGCAAAGAAATAACATTATTAAAGCACATTCAGAAAAACTTACCCTAAAACACGCATTATAGAGTAATAATTATAATAGAAATTTGAACTTCTAACTAGTATAATAAAATTAATATAATAAAATCATGAAATACTGTCATCATCCCAAACAATATTTAAACATCTCATTATAGTATAAGTTAAACCTATGACACCTGCCCTCTGGAAGATTGTACTAAATGAAAAATTTTTGTGGATATATAAACTGAAAGACTGTGTCTCTTAAAATACTGCTACCTCCTCTTCCTGAAAAAAGAATACCATTTACAGTGAATTAATTTTCTTGGGTCAGAATATGTAGATCAAAAACAATATTGAAAAGTAGATGTCATTCCTAAACGATTCTACTTTATTTTCAGTAAATAAAGCTGAAAATCAACTTCTAAAACAACAGTTTGGTTGTCATCTGATGTAGATATACTAACATGAAATTTGGATAAATTCTTACTCTCAGTGGCCAGATAATTTCATAGCTATTGATGTATCGTTATCTAATTTCCCAATGAAGAGGCAGATTATGAATATGAATTTTATGTGGTTGCTTAATTAACAATTTGGCGAATTTTGTGATAGTGAATCCTAACATTGAAATAATCGGGTCATTTAAAGAATTCATTTATTCATTCAATAATGTGTTCATACAAATACCAGGCACTGCTATAATTATAAACTATAGGTCATATTGTGATACCTACTTTTTTTGAAGGCATTTGTGATACATAACCTCAAATTGCTCTCCAGAAATGTTGTTTCAAGAAACTCTTCTACCATCAGAATATGAGGGACTCTAACTCTTAGTATTACCACTAGTTTGGGTTTAAAAGATAAAACCTTCTGATTCACTGTTTATATTGCAGTTAAATATATTTTTAAAGACTTTTAATCCATTTATTTGAGAGAGGGCAGAGCTTGCGAGGGAACACGAGTTGGGGGGCAGAGGGTCGGGGAGAAGCAGACTCCCCACTGAGCAGGGAGCCCAATGTGGGGCTCAATCCCAGGACCCAGGGATCATGACCAGAGCCGAAGGCAGACGCTTAACCTACTGAGCCATCCAGTGCCCCATCCACTCTTATTTATCTACTATTAGTATTTTTTTTTTATTTTTTTAAAGATTTTATTTATTTATTTGAGAGAGAGAGAATGAGAGACAGAGAGCACCAGAGGGAAGAGGGTCAGAGGAAGAAGCAGACCCCCCGCCGAGCAGGGAGCCCGATGCGGGACTCGATCCCGGGACTCCAGGATCATGACCTGAGCCGAAGGCAGTCGCTTAACCAACTGAGCCACCCAGGCGCCCCTATCTATTATTAGTATTTTAAGCATCAAATACTTGTGAATGGTTGCTTTTCCCCTTTTGGACTTTTAGGTGCTGTTATTTAGGCTATTTATTTCTTGTCCCCTTTCATGACCAATTTTAAGTCTGTAGTGGTTACCATTTTGGGAAACAAATTGCCCTATTAGTTGAACATGAGTATAAAATATATAATACTTTTCATCCTATCATAAGGATATTGTTTTCACTAGCCCCTAGCTCTGTGCTTCAACAAAAATAGTAGAAATTCAGTAAATATTATTAATAAGTAACTAAACATAATTTCAAGTCTTCCTCTTCCAATTTAAAAGATATATCGATAAATATAGGCTAATGTAAATGCAAAGGGCATTTAATGTTTCGATTATAGGAAAAAAACTGATGCAACACTTTAAAAGTGTAATTTGCTAAATTGATTCAAATTTAGAGTAGATGTGAAAATAGTCATATGGATTCAAAACTATCTCCAAGACCATAAATAAAGCATAAGAATAAAGTGGCAATTGAAGCAAAAGTGTAGGAGGTGTTTGGGGGGGTTCAACAGAATGTGGTGTTAGGGCTGATCATTTTTAACATTTATCATTTATTAATGATTCAGGAAGAATCTGAGAATAGCACAGTGAAGAACTTTACAGTCTGTGCTAAACCTGGAGGTGTTGCAAGCAACAGAAACTAAGAAATATAATTGACCTAACAAAACACCATAAATATAAAAAATTTTATTATTATCACTATAAAATGTATATATTGAAAATAGTTTTAAAAATACAGCATTTTTGATCAATGATTTGTTGTGAGAGAGATGGTGTTTAATATTTGCAAGATGAGGGCTCAGTGTTTTGCATTGTGACTTAGTCCTGCACTACTGTCTTCCTTGCCATTTACATAGCACGAAGCTCATCTCAAACTGCCCTATTATCATCTATCTGACTACATTTTCCTTAACAACCCACTAATCCCAAAGGAAAGAGGATTAATATGTTAAAATATTTGTTTTTAGGCATCAATAGCACAGTGTCTAAGGGTACAACTCTGGAGTCAGACTGTATGTTTGATTTATGGCTCCACTACTAGTTACTAGTTACTAGTCTTGACTAGGTTGCTTAAATCTCTGTGCCTCAGTTACCTCATATTAATAATGTCTAATGTTGTGAAAATGTGTGAAGTGACTGACACGTAGAAAAACTACATGTATTAGCTACCAATACGGCTACTACTAATTTCGTCATTGTTTTGTGCATGCCTTATAGAAATTGAGCAAACAAGGTTTGTCAAGAGTTCATGTCTAAAGAGAAATGATGTGACAAATACTGACTTCTCTGGCTTTGAAACTCCCCTTAAGTGAAAGGTTCTCCTGGACCAAGCTTTTTCAGTGATGTTTTAAATTATATGCATGTTGGTACCTTCTGGTTGAATTAAAATTCTTTTTAGGATTGTGATATTTTAAACATCTAGTTCTTCTTTTCAGTTAGGTGAAAACTATTATCTAAGTGGGTATTGGGTCATGCTATCAGGATAAGTGTCAGAAAGTTTATTTCAAACCTAGACCTGGAAAAGTATAATTTAATGTGTCATCAGGCAGGCAGGCAGGCAGATGCCCTGACACCATGGGTGTTAGATTGGGAAGAGAGGTTTTTCCTGATGAGCATGAAAAGGGAAAAAAAGGAAAAAAAATGAATGATTCACTCTATTAAGTTGTCACCGACCATAATGTGGCTAAGTGAAACTGTAGAGTAAAATCAAAACTAAATAATAAAGAATATACCTTTATCTGGTATAGATGCATTCTGTCAGATAACAGCAAGAAAAAAATGATAAAGATGAATCAAATCTAATATCATCTAGGATCAATGATCATTTTGTTATCATAAATAGAACTATAAGCTTCCATGGAGTGACTCAAACAATGCCATTGGAAGGAAAGGTAATATTTCTTCTTCCTTGTGATACTAATGAGAAAAATTCCATTCAGTTGGCTATCTAGGATCCAAAAGATACAAATAAATGAGTCTAGAGATGTGCAGCTACAGCTGATTAAAGAAATAGATGATGGATTTGTACAGAGAACTTTGTAAGAGATGAGGAATAAGGAATATGAAAACAGGCTAGGCTGTCTACCTGACACTGATGTTGTAGCAGAATCATTTAGCTGAGGGTTGAAGGTAATACCAGAAATAAAACAAATGTAGCCTGATTATCAAGAACAGCTTCCTGACTGTAAGAACCATTTGGTACTGTAAATCTTAAGGGAATGGGGACATCTCTGGGATATGGACCAATTAAAAGTAGAAGAATCCTCCTTCTCCATCTAAGCAGAACACAAATAAAGTCATAACTGCAAGTGAGGCCCCAATCTCTCTCTTTCTTCTTCCCTCCTTCCTCCCTCCCTCTTTCTTCTTTCTATTTGATCTCTATCTCAATCTCTCAATTTCTCTCTTCACACCCCCTTGGTGGGGAGGGGGTATTGAGGAATGGTAGCAATCATTTACCATGAAGTTGGAATTTTTTTTCATATTTTTGACTTACATTGATTGTAATTTAACAAACAAGAGGTAAAAAAAGATATAATAAGAGATTAAGTGCCTGGCCCAATCTGGTGTGGCAGAAATTTGTTTTCTTTCATTGGTTTTTTATGTTATTCTGCAGATGCTAACTCACCCTTCCAAAAATTTAAGAGGGACTGATGCTTACATAAGTTCTATAAAGTCATAGGACTTATGATGGAAAAAGAAAAATGTTCAATATTTCATTCTAGCCTACTATTCCTCAAAAATGCTTTCAGAATAGTATCCTCCTATGCAAACAATTTGCTACTTTTTTTTTTAGTCATATAATTTTAGTTGAGTTGCCCAGCTAAAGACTAGATTTTCCGGCCTCCTTTGGTGTTAGGTATAACCATATGGTTATGTTCTGGCCTTCCCTCTATCCTCTCCCTGCTAATTGGAATGAGGTCACGATGGTGAAAGTAGGTTCAACCATACTGCACCATGAGTTGGAAACCATATTTTAAAGATTATAGAGCAACAAGACAGAAGGCAGCTGGTCCCTTGGCATATTTGTGGAAGAGAACTGCCATACCATCTGTATCAGAGAGAAAAATAAACTTTTACCTTTTTAGTTTGTCATTTCATTTACATTAGCCAAAATGACATCCTAACAAATGTACTTCTCTAAATCCAATAAAATGGGGCTTAGCTCCTGCTAACTCAACTTTTGAGTCAGTTCAACCATCTACATTTATGGCACCCACAAACGTGGAGGAAATCATGTAATTATGGAGAGTGGGGAGGCAGAACTTTCTGGTCCCCTGCCTCAACTGAGTTTTCTGGGCAGTTATACTACCTGTCAAATTTTTACTTGTTTCTGAGTCTCCTCTCCAACTCACTCAGGAGTACTCCAAGGTATGATCACCCTGCTCAAGTCATTTACATCAATGCCTCATCCCCCAACAGTAAGCATTTAATATGTCATGATAAATCCCTACATTTCCCACTGGTATTCCCAAATCCTGGTAAATCTGCACTCATTCAAACCTTTTTTCTTCTAGATTCTGAGGAAAAAGTGACACCATTTCTGTACTCTTGATCACTCCCTGTTTACTTAAGGACCTGACTTCTTCACTGATACCACCATTACCTTACGTTCTCAATGTTTCCTCTTTGATGCCTGCCTCACATAGGTAGACAAACATATGTTCAGGTCTTCCTTCACTCGTTAAAGTCCTTGTCTCTTCTTTTACCTCCTCCCCTCTACTTATTGCTATCTCTCTCTCCTCTCTAGAATCAAGCTGTCTCTGTATCATTGTCTTCAATTCACTCTTTAATCCCCTGCTATCCAGTTCCTGCTCTCATCTGTCTTCTAGCAAAGGTTACCAATGACGTGCTAACTGACAAACATAATGACCTCTATGCGTCAATACAACTTGAAAATTCTCGTTATAAAAATGTCTCTTGATACTTAAAACGCCAACTGCTGCTGTTTTTTTCCAACTTTTTACCTTCATCTCAGAATCTTTTACCTCCTCTCTCTCTGCATACCTTTAGATAACTGATACTCTCTTGGTTTCTGTTCCTGGCCATCAGGTTCCTCACTGCTCACTTGCTTCTCTTCTAATGCCATATGTTCTCTTTTATTGCTATCTACTGATTTCTTTAAACACCCTTTTTATTTTCATTCTTACTTTGGAAAACGTGG
Organism: Eumetopias jubatus; assembly: GCF_037043125.1. Lineage (NCBI taxonomy): Eukaryota > Metazoa > Chordata > Mammalia > Carnivora > Otariidae > Eumetopias > Eumetopias jubatus. The sequence continues at coordinate 83,177,549 of NW_028274811.1, read as the reverse complement.
CAGATTGATGCACTGAACACCATTCCAGTCCCCTACTTGAGGCTTTATTTAGAGACTGGAAAGCTAACAACTATATTTCCCAAACACCTTTGAAAGTCTTGGTATTTTTTCTAGCTTCTTTGAAGCCAATGCACCATGTGAAAGTTGCAAGGTAGATGTGAGGTAGAGTTTGCATGGATATTCTGCAAAGCAAAGTTGCTGTGCCTTTGATTTTCCTAACAGAGGCCCTGATATTTGGTCCCTCATTTCATGCATGTCCAGAGTCAGGGCAAAGGGATCTATTCTGGAAGGATGAATTTTATCATATTTGGCATTGTTCTGATTTTGGCAGATGTGCTAGCAGCTTTCTGATTCTTTTGCTTCTTGATCTTAGCAGATGTAGTAATCAGTTGGTGGGCCGGGTTTTTGGTGTCACTATGGGTGTTGCCTCTGGAAAGATTATGCTATAGACTTTACATTAGTTCTGTATGTGTTCCATGACACTTTAATAGATCTCTTTCTAAATATCCTAACTAAAGAACATTGACTAGTTTAACTCCCAAAGCCACATCTGCCACCCAGTCTTCTCCTTTGAACTCCATATACCTTATGTAGTGCTGACTACTAAGTAATTCATGTTGGTAGACCCGGCCCACTCAACAGGCTGAAAACTAAACACACTGCCTTTCCCCCACAAACCTATGCCTGTTTCTGAACTCCCGGACTCTGTTAATAACACCATGGTAAACCAAGGTCCAAACCTAGGGGACATACCTCTCTTACTTCCTACCTCTAACTTATCACTGTCTAGCAGAGTCTATCTCATTAATAGCTCTCATATCCAGCTCACCCCACTTCTCTTCTTTATTCCTTTAATTCAAGATTTCATCTATCTTGGATGGGTTTATTATCATAAGTTTCCAAGTTACCTTTTCTTCCATGACACTCTCCAGTTTAATTCTTGACTGTACTTCATATTTCAAATCCTATCTATTCTGAACTGCTCATAGCTCCTCAAACTGACCAGGCTCTTCATACCTCTGCATCTTTTCCTTCCTTCACATTTTCTCTTTCCTAAGAGAACGGTGGGAAGTGAAACTTAAGGCTTTTGTCATATATTACCAAATCAACCTCTTCAAAAGATAGGCATGGGATTGCCATTCTTTGTTTGTTTGTATGAAAAAAAAAGTTATTCTTGTCACATATAGATTCAGGAATCATACTATTTATTTTAGAGATTTGGAAGGTTGAAGTTACTTTCTCAAGGTTGTCCAGCATGGAATAGCAGGTCTGGATCTTAAATTCAGTTTTCTTCTGTAAACCCTGTGCTCCCCTTTCACTGTAACTGAAATGCAGGGCTCTCAAGACAAAGGAAAAGGGGAAGGAACTGGAAAGTGATAAGAAGGTAGGGGTTTTGGACCCTACTGAAATAAATACTTCCATATTTCTCCTACAGTAGCTTCCCTAAGAGCCACTCTAAATAACAAGTTGAATCATTTCTATCCTTCAGCTTTGGGGGTACTATAGGCTATTGAAAAATCTTAATTTTTATTTCTTTTAAAATATTCATAGAGGCTCTTCCTAATTTCTACAGATTAGAAAACTGTAGCTATTTGGAATAAAAGAATTACTACTTAAAGTATGTTTTATCTTTAAATTGTCTTACAATACCAGATAATATTTTAATTCAAGGACAGACAGACAGATGACTAGTATATTTTCTTTTGCAGAGAGGGAGAAATTTGAGGGAGAATTGAAATGATTTGGTCAAGGTTACAGAGGTATGGTGCACAGTATAATTACCCTTCTTGAATACTTGCTATTTGCCTTGATTTTTTTTAAGTGAAATCAACAGCTTCACATCAGCTACTGATCAGGTACCAGATGGCAAAAACTTTCAGTCACTACCACCTAGGGCTATATTCAAACCAATGAAAGGCCCGTATCTCATTATCAGTCCCCTGAGCTCTTCATTCTCCCACATGGTACTGTCCTTTTCAAGTAGAAAAGTGACATTATTTTTAAAACTGCCCTTGTTTCAGATAACCAAAAAATTCTGATAATTTAAACAGGTTTGTCCTTTTAGTTTTTTTTTTTTTTTTTTGCGTGACATTATTAAGCTTGCATTGAATACCACTGCAACAGAACTTTACAAAATCAAACTAATCAAACTAAACTATAGGATAACACCCCAGAACCTTGCTTCAGGTCAAGAACTATAGGTGAGTGAATAAGGATGCTAGGTTTAGCAAATAAAAACACAAAACACTCAGTTAAACTTGAGTTTTCATATAAATGAATATTTATATTTTCAATGCACATATGGCCCAAATAGTGAATGAAACATACTCAAGTTGAAAAGTATCCTTTGTTTATCTGAAATTCACTTATCTAGAAGTATTCTATTTCATCTAGCAACCCTACGAATAAAGAATGGGTAGTTCAAATTATTTTGTATAACTGAAAACACAAGGACATGTAAATTGCTCATAAAAGTGTGTGATGATGTCCACTAAAGCCACTTTATGCTCTGTGGGAGATAATCATGTCATGAAACCATTATTATAAAACTGGAAGTTTACAAAGAATAAAAAGGAAAAAAGTGACTACTATTTCAGCTTGAAAATGGAATTATATTTTGCTAGAATGAAAAATAATGCAGCAAAATAAAAGATATTGTGGATTTTTAAAGTCCCACTTATAGAATTAGAACCCAAGAAATTGTTCAGCAATTGTTTTACATTTTTTCAAATAAGAAAAACATGTTGCTCCTAGTTGGAAAATTATTGGGCAAGTTTTAAGTTCCGCAACATTCTTCACTGAATAATGAACTCAGAATGTTCCTTGTATTGCTCCATTATTCTCTCTGTCAGGTAGGTCTGTGAAGGGAGAAGTGCAACTCTTGCCATGAATATGATTCAATGGTGTCTATAATTAAAAGCTAGCACATGGATAAAAAAGCAAATATGGAAACATTTGCCTAGTACAGATTTCATATTTAATTTTTCTTTTATCTCGTTTCAAGAGCAATGAAAGAAATGTGACATCCAATATTTTACCTTTCTAATATGTATGCATATGAACTCCAATTACAAACCATGGTAACAAGGACATTAATAGTAAATATAAAGAGTACATTAGAATCCCCTTTGGGTGTATGTTCTTGTCTTAATCCATAGAGATTTATATGTCTAACATCTTTTAACATCGATGAATATAAATCTCAGGCACTGAGGAAAGAGCATAAATCCTTATAATTCAAGATGTTTAAGTACCCCTACCTCTAAGGGTTAGCCTTATGAAAACCAACAAAAGCAATGCAATGGAAAGTTCAGTGAGCTGATATTATGCTCTTAACCCATGATAATGTAATATAGATAGTAAAAGGTTTAGAATTGTAAGCTAGGCATTCTGATAATTGTAATGTGAATACTGGCCTCATGAATTATGCTATGACCATTGTCAGTATTTTAACTCAGCTGTTATTTGAAAAGTGAAGCAACTTTACTGTACTTTCTACTTATTATTATTATTTTTTGGAAATGTGAAGGGGGATAAATCTATCTTGAGTATGCTGCCAGCCATTTTGTCTTCTGAAAATTCAAGACATTTGAATACCTTCAGTAAATACTTTTCCCCCCAAATAACATAAATACTTGGTAACGTGAAATATCTTTTTTTTTAAAGATTTTATTTATTTATTCATAAGAGACAGGGAGAGACACAGGCAGAGGGAGAAGCAGGCTCCCCGCTGAGCAGGGAGCCCGATGTGGGACTCGATCCCGGGACTCCGGGATCATGACCTGAGCCGAAGGCAGACGCTTAACGACTGAGCCACCCAGGCACCACAAAAATAGGAAGGAAAAATTACAGAGGAAAAAAACAGAAAGGAAAGAGATATTTTTCAGAGCATTACATGATGTTTTATTTTATGGACATCTATTTTTACTGACTTTTAAATTCATGTCTTGAGCAAGTTGTAGTGTGTCTTGTTCTGTGATTTTTAAAAAATTAGAGTTATGTCTGTAAATTCACGCTAATTTTAAATATTTATATTAAAAAGGAAGTTATTTTGTTCCCAGAAAGCTGTATTCTTTGGGAATACATTAATCTTTTGGGTGGTGAGGGCAGCAGGTGCTGAGGAGTCCTTGCTTTGTGTCAGAAAGCTGAAGATGAACCAAAGCTGAATCCTCAGTGACATATGGGAGAGACCAAGAAGACCAAGGTGGCAGGGGTTTCATGTACACTTTAAAATAATGAAAACTGTTATTGGAAAAATGTCATGTACTCACAGCTCACTCTACATGCTGCTTCTAATCTTATTTGTGCAAGTACAGGCAAAATCTACTAACAATGGAGATTGTCTCTTTTCCTTTGTTACAACTTAGTATTGATTGCTGTGCAGGAAAGCTGACAGGAATCCCAGGATGGGTTTAATTACAAGTATACACAAAAAAAGTAATTGGCAGAATAAGTAAGGGGTTACTTAGCAGGTTTCTTTTTACACAACCACAATATTCAACTTCAGCAGCAGTGGGTAATCAACAAAAAGGAAATAAAAAATAAATGTCTTAGGGTCCCAGTCCAAATGAAAATTCATTTATCTTTTTCTCCTTTAGCCCGTTCCCACAAATGCATTTCAATGCCATCTTTATTACCTCCGTACACAAGTCACCAGTGACTCAATCGATGCCAAACTGGAAAATTAATGTAGGATGAGTCCGGGAAGAACGAGTGGGTGGGATGAGAAAGCCGTCTCCCAAAACTTAGCCAAGTGTGATGTGATAGGAAACATATTATAATTTTAGAGGTCAATATTTTTGCATTTTTGGCAGCCTTCAAACAGGCTGAAAAGTTAGCCTAGTGAAGATTTTTATAGTGCAAACAGAATAAATTTCAGAAACAAGAATTTGAAACTTTATCTCACAATATGTTTTTTTTCCTTCTTCAGCTGATTATGTTTACACTATCTCACTTTGTTCCAGAGACACAAATTGGTTTCTCAGGTCATGCTGTTATTAATATGATTTTTTTAAAATAATTGAATTTAACACAGAGGGCGGTTGAGAAAACAGGCAAAATGAAAATGATAATTCTTGATGTGAAAACCTCAAATGTGAAATAGAACACAATGGTGTTCTTTGCTTACTTCAAAATCTCTAAGATATGTTGGACTTATTGATGTCACAATATAACAGAAATAGGGCTTGCCGGGACATAGTTGATCCTGGGGTGTGAATGGTGCATTAGAAACTGTGCTAGGTAGCCAAGAAGTATTTCATCAGGATTTATTTAGTTTGGGTCTATTCTAAGCTCAGGATTTTCATCCCATTATAGAATTATTATCTCTGATAAAGCAATGTACTATTTATTTACTATAAAGTTAATAATAAACTTCTATCTATTGATTACTGAGTTTCCCTCGTTCTCCCATCTTGTTTCTTGTTGCTTTAAGTGAAAAGCCTTTTTATATGAGTTTAACCAGTCTAAGATAACAAATTTTGGTGTAAATACAAGTGATTATAATCTCGTTTGTAAAACTAATGTAATTTCATTAATACTTTTTTAAGATGAAGATTGGGCTTTTAATTAATCATTAACTATCAGCTCTAAATCTATGCTGGAAGCATAGTACGTATTTACTAAGTACTAGTGACTGGCAGCTGATAAAAATACCAGACAGAGTATTTCTTTGAAATTTTACTTGTGTTGACATAACTGTATAGAAAACAGTAAAAAATAAAATTTTCTAGACATTTTTGTTTTTATGTATATTTTTCTATTATACATATTTTTCTCTTGAAAATTTCTGCAAAGAAATATAAAGAAGTAAAAAAAATACAATAATTTTTTGGTGAAAAGATAAAAATAACCATTTATTTTTAAATTCAAAACTTACCACTTTTGTTGATACAAATGAGTGTGATTAGAAGACTTTGATTAAAAGAACTATCAAAGCAGGAGTGCTGCATTTTAACATGTACTGACATAAAAGGAACTGAATCACACCTACCTGTGCGACTCAAGTCAGTGAGAAAGGGAGTCTTTCTGTCTGAGTACTAAATGCCATAATGGAACACAATTAAAGCACAGAGCCACTGTCTGATTAAAAATAAAAGGATTTTTTAACAAGAAGTTTCCCCTAGGTAGATTGGCATTCACATGACAGAAGAAAACGTTAAAAAAATTTATGTTTCTTTGCATTTTAGGAAAAGAAAATTACAGAGTAGTAATTTCACTGCCTGTCTGCATTAGAATTTCTGTGAACATAGGGCATTAAAAAGTATATTCTGCAGCATAATTCCATTTTTACATATAAAAATTGAAATACATTTCTAAAATTCAGACCTGCAAAAGTAAAAATGAACAAAATATTCTTAGCTGGTGGTGTAATAGTTTAAAAAGTTTAAAAGCATAGTTCAAGAGAATTTAGGTTATGTCAAATGGCAATAACTTCTTGAACTTATGAACAATGAAATTTTGAAACATAACTGAAGCGCAAATGACCTATTCTGATTCTCACAGCGCTGATGTATTTACAACTCAACAGGCTGTGCATTGATCAAAGACAACCTGTAACATTAACTGTCAGTACTACTTCTTAAAACTATCTCAGGCAATTATTTTAAGGCTAAATAAATGAAAAAATGCTTGTGGCTTGTTTTTCATAAGACAAGCAGAAAAGTCAAGATTATTTTATGTAAACTAAATGGTAAAAAACATGACTTGTATAAATCTTAGGCAAAATGCCTACATTAGTAACAACAACAAAAAATAGACAACAATAACAACAAAACAAATCTGAGAAAAAAACAAAAACCAAAAGTCATTTTAAAATGTATTCCTTATAAGACAGTTGAGAAAAATTATTTCATATGATCTTCATGGAAATACAAAATGCAGGTAGTATTATACGTCTAATGAACTAGGACTCAAACTGTGAGCAATCTAAAATATTTTAAAGATAGGCAAGGCATTTTTAGAAATTGGGATTATTGCATTCAAATCTTATATTTAACAGGACATTTTTGCAAAAGTTCAGTACTTGCATTCTTTCTAAGGTGTAAAGACTGAAAATTTAAAGGTAATTTTTTTTCTTGGATTTGCAACATTTTACTAGAGGGAAAAGTCCCCACAAATTACAGAAAAGTAATCAAAATTTTTGAAAGAGATGAATTTTACTGTCCTAAAAATTGTGTTTGACTAAAAGCACATAAATATCATAATGATTAGAATAACTGTGGTCTTTATGTAGAAATTCTCAATGTACATTTCAAATACACTTTTACTTTTTGACTGAGCTACTTTCAGTGTTAGAGTTTTATCTTTAACAAATGGTGACTTTGAAAATGGTGACTTTAGGTAAACAATGACATAAATCATACTGGAATGGATATGAATGCAACCTAACAAATAACCCTAATTTTGCAACCAAGGAAAAGGCACATTGAAGATCAAGTCCAAGTTATTTACTGGTAAAGCCAGGATGAATCTTGATTCTTCCAATTCCCAAACTACTATCTTTTTATTTTTACTTTTTTTCTCCCCAAACCACTATCCTTGATCACACTGTGCAAATAATGTTAGAGGTTCTTATGAGATTAGAATGTGTATAAATCAAGCTGGGTTTTAAAGGCAGTAAAAAGAATTGTTGCCTAAAGAGGCTCCACAAAGAATCCTTCAAAGACAAAGAACGTATGTGTGATATAAATAATACTTTTCCAAAATGGTGGAAATACTCTAAAGCAGCCACCAGAAGATGTAGTTTCCAGCCCCTATCTTGACAATAACTGGGACCTGACTTAGGACACTGCCTGTAACTTTTCTCTCTCTCTCAGTACTTTATTCTGTGCAAATAAATAAGCCTGGGTGGCTTAGTCGGTTAAGCGTCCAACTCGATCTCAGCTAAGGTCTTGATCTCAAAATCATGAGTTCAAGCCACACGTTGGGCTTGAATCACATCATTTTTGAGATACTTTCTAGTTCTAACAGTTCAGTTAAGGTCATACTAGGAATTACAATGAACTCTAACAATCGTTTGGGCCCTGGAGTGGTGGGCTTAATTTGACCTGCAATTCCCCGCCCCCCACACACATACCTCTACCTGAAGAAAAATGTTTACAAAATTGGAATCCTTAATAGGGAACATCACAATGGTTCTGCCCTGAGCCATTATTTTTTGCCAGGCACACATTTCAAAGAGTTTCTGAGATGTACCTCCTCAAACTCTTGATACAGAATCACATCTTAGCCCTGCAGTAGAATGTGATTTAATTTATTGTGGCAGTTAAATGTGATAAATATTTATAGATGGACAGTGAATATAACACACACACACAGACATGCCCATACACATCCATACTTTTTTTTAGTTTCTGGAGTAGGTGAAATGGTTAATCCTTTTAGTGCACACACAAATCTTTTAGCATACTTTATATTTTATCTGAGTAACATGTGCTGAGTTCTTAATGCATTAGAGAAGGATTGAGCTCAGTTCACATCTTCCTTTCTTATCAGTCTTAGTAAAGGAGAGGGCCTTTTGTGGAAAGGAAAATGAATGAGCTGTCTTGAATTTACTTCATGCAATGAAGTACAATGATCTATTTATTTTCTCTTAGTATGTACAGTTGTTTTTTGGGATACTTAAAATTTGGCGAACGTTATACTGTCACTTTCTCTTTGATACATCTCTACCACTTTGCTTCCATTTTTATAGTTAGGAATGTACTTTTAAGAGAGTGCTGTAAAAGTTGTTCATCTTATGTTCACTTGACAAGCCTCAAAACTGGGAAGCTAGAACAGCTAATTAAAACTAGCAGGAAATGTTGGGAAAATAGTAAGTTAGCTACGTAAAGGTGAGGTAGCTATGAGGTATAATAATTGCCACTGACTGGAATTCTCAAATACAATCATATCAACTGAACTGTTATTCTGGCTTTAATTTTCATCGTAGGAAATCTGGGAATCTGATTTTTCTGTGTCATCTATAAAACTTTTTTTTGTTGTTGCATGTTTAATGTCATAAAGAGACAGATTACTTCATCCAGTTAACAAAGTTTTTGGGAAATTAAGCATTAGTATGTGTTATTCAGGGGTCAGTAATAAATATTAACTAAATATTTGAAGGCAATATCTCCATTAATAAAATCTATTTATTTGATGTCTCACTTCAGATAAAAAAAAACACTAGCTACGTGGATCTTCCACTGAGTACTTTGAGGATATTCCAACACTGGAATAAGTAGATTTATTGAGGTATGCAAAAAAGGGAGGATTTCTGATGGCCTTCACAGATGACTTGATCTCTTTGAAAAGAGCAATTATTTAAAAACTTATAGTAGAAATAAAAAAAACACACCCCAATTCTTTAAAGTGTATTTAAATTATATAAAATGTGTAAAAATTATAAATGCACAATTGGAAAGCAATAATACTATTTTCATTGTTTAAGATTTGATAATAAAGAATATATAGATAGTTTTTAGAGCCTTTGGGAGGCTGAAAGGGCAGACATGAAACTGTTACAGCTCTTTTTGTTTTCAAAGTTTATTCTCCTAAGTGCATCACTTATATATGATTGTTGAGTATATGAAATGAATGTGCCTAAAATGAATGGAAGGTTTTTGCCTAGGAATAACTTCAAAGTCAAACTAACTCAATACATAAAGTGGAAAACATCATATTTTGAAACATGACAGAAAAATAACTACACTGTGATTGTGGTAATTTAGCTAACATTTTTGTCTTTAAAAGGCTTTCCATCTATTTTTTTTATCCAGTAAGGAAATGGTACCCATTTGGGTAGACTGGATAGAGAAAATTATTGGTGAATGCATCTGGAATTATTGATTATGCTTAGGCATAGCGAGAGTTGTTAAAAGGAGGCTGAATCAGGGGAACTGAGCTGAATTCTCTTTCTTGGTGGTTCTTCACTTTTCTTCCCCAAACATCTCCCCTCCCCTTGCAGAATCTCCCTTGCAGAATCTTCAGGATCACAGGTATGCACTGAATTCAAGAATGTTGCTGAAAAGACATTTATAACATTGTGTGATAAAGAGGCAAGGAAAACATAAGACATATTTATCAATCCAATAGTATGCATTTGCATGGATGTGGGAGAGAGGACTGGAACTTGAAGTTGGTGCCAAATCACAGAAGGCTGTATGAGTGCATTTTAAAGAGGTTGGCTTAATACTTTAGCTATCAGTGGGAGTAAAAAGAACAGAACTCTCAAGGCTCCTCTTCCACATTTCTGTTTCCATTTCAGGGGATTGTTTTCATACCTATCTTTAATAGATTGTGCAACTATTTTTAGGCTTTAGTTCTCTTTTCTTTTTGTTTCTTCCCCTTCTGTGTTTTTCATGTGTTTCAAATCCAGTTCCCATCTGTCTATTACTGGACATAACTCTGGGATGCCTGGTTTAGCAAATTTAGCAAATTTTTTCCAATTCTCTTTATTGGTATTTACTAGCTTGATAAAATTTCAATCCTGACAATATATATAAAATGCAAGCCCCTGGTTCAGAGCAAGAAGTTTCCTCTTCAGTGATCAGATGATGTGAGACAGCTAGCTCATGCATCTGCAAAAAATGTTTAGGAAGCCTTAAGAGTCAGAAGACATTCTAATCATTACTAGGGGAAAGCGAGGATATTTCATTTGGAAAGGAGCTTAAGTAGAAAGATCTGTGGAGCTAAAATAAGGCAAGGCAATAAACCATGCTTTAAACACGCCAGGTATCATATAAACCCTAAACGCACTTTCTAATACTAAGAAATGCAGATGCCATTAAAGATTTGTCAAATAGCCATTGCAAGATTTAGAGAAGACTAACTTGGGGCTCTCTTCTCACAAAAGTCTCTAGGGATTTTGTCAAATACTATTTAAGGGAACAAGTATTTTACCCTGAATTTGAATTTGCCTGCTGGCTAATTCAGGCTCAATGGACATTTTTTATGTTTGACTTTGGTGTGTGTGAAACTCTGTAAAGTAGTTGGATAAAATTCTACATTGTCTGGTAGGTAACGAGTCTGGGCTGGATCAAATATTGTCAGGTTCAGATTAGAGTTGACCTTATCTTTAGGGTCACATTTTCCAATACTCACACCACTTTACAAGCTTCAGTGTGCATGAAATTATAAAACGTGGAGCATGAGAAAATATCTCCCAGGTTGTTTTTGTGGCAAAAGAGCCCGGAGAAATAAAGTGATTTTCAGCCCTTTGGGTTTTATTACTTTCTGAAGAAAGAAAATTTGGTTAGGGTCAGTTTTCAAGTTTAACAGTTCATCAGCCCATAATTGCACTCATTATTACTGTAGCCAGTTTTATATTGGAGTTTGATTAATAACGATATGCACTTCAGTAACGCTTTCCATTAAGTGGCACTAATTACACTGTAACTGCTGTTCAACAACCAAGCAAGTGTAACTACAATGTCATTTTTATGGAGCCAGATTTGCTCAGAAGGGTACTTTGATAACGCTAATGTGGGAGTGAAGTAACTGAAAGTGTGAGGACAAAGTTACTATTACTTTAAATCCTATAGACATGAAACCATGGCATTCTGAGGTTCTTATTGGTAGGAGAAGCTTTTGATATGGACTTAGCAAGAGTCTTCGGAATGTAATGAATAAGCATTTTCTGCATGGGAGTACTTTGGGCCACTATCAAGAAGCCCAGTTATTGCTATAAGAGCATAGGATTTGGTCAGAAGACTGGGCTCAAATCTTCAGGCACCCATTTATTTCTCCGATCCTAAACAAATTACTGACCCTCCCTGAAATTACCACATATGTGTAAGGATGCCTGCTCCTATATCTGTGACATTAAGATTAAACGACATATTGTCTCTAAAGATGCCTACTTTAGTGCCTGGTCTATAGCAGAGGCTTTTCCAATATTTCATAGAAGCAAGTTGTCCTCATCGTTTCCATCATTCAGTGGTAGGGAATGGACCCTTGTTCTCTCAGTAAGCCTTCTATTTGAATTAAGATTAAATAAATAGAAATTCTTTAAAAACATGTACATAGTAGGGAGGAAAAGCGTTAAACTCTAATAGGAAATAGTGCAAATTAATCATCTTTGTAGTAAGAAACTGAAGAAACTATGGGAAGAAGGGGGAAGGTCTAAATTTGATTCATAAGATGAAATATTATGTGGAAAGAGGACAATTCATGTTTAGTAGAGCTGGGGTCAAAAATTTCAGTCAGATCTCAAGGAGGAATACATACTAGAAATAATGGAGCCACCTGGAGTAGAAAAATTGCAGAATAGAGTGAATATGTATTATTTAAGAGTGGTTGGGTTTTCTGTACTATTTCTGGTTCTTCTGATGATCACTGGCTTTTGTTTTTGCTCTAAAAATGTTGCTGAAGAAAAAGAATTAGAATAAATTATTGCACTTCCCAGAGTGGGAGATAGGATTTTTTTCTTTTGAAGAGAAACTACAGAGAATGGGCAGTGTTCCAGTGTCTATAGCAGTACGGTTTGCAGATAATGCATTTAGTAATGAACGGTGACAGGCCAACTATATTATAATTCTTGCAGGGAATTACAAATATTTGGTGGAGATAAGGTCAGATGATCAAAGAAAGATTAAAATATCTTTATATTCTGATGTGTCTTCTGATTATTTCCTTCATTTGAACACCTCTACTTTTTTTTTATTTCTTGAAAATTACTTTATATGGTTAAAAGGTACAAACTTAGAGCTGTAAAAGAAGTTAAGTACTAGGGATGTAATGTACTATATATAACTATAGTAACACTGCTGTATGATACATAAAAAAGTTGTCAAGAGAGTGGATTCTGAACTCTTCACACAAGGAGACTTTTTTTTCTTTTTTCTGTTCTTCTTTCTTTGTTTTTTATTGTATCTATATGATATGATGTATTTTAGCTGAACCTACTGTGATAATGAATTCACAATATATGTGAATCAAACCATCATGCTGTATATCTTAAACTTATACAGTGATGTATATCATACTTCTCAATGAAAATGGAAAAAAATAAAAAGAAATTTAAAAGTAATATTGAAAATTACCTTTTAAAATTAGCTCATATATTCTGGGGCTTGATGTAAAGAGAGATGTACAAGAAACAGGGAGAGAAATCATTTAGATATAATTATGTCTCTGTAGTTCTGGGTTATTGGAATATTACATGAATGAAAAAAGAGAAAGAAAGAAAAGGAAAAGGAAACGAAATCTCAAATGGTATTTCTCTTTTGAACAATGTGCCCTTTCAGCACATGATGTGATGAACACTGAGTGTTACACCCAAGTGATAAATTATTGAATACTACATCTGAATCTAATGATGTACTATATGTTGGCTAATTTAAATAAAACATTAAAAAAATAACCAATGTGCCCTTCATCCCAGTTTCTAATCACATGAGTTATTGTTAGTGCCGAACAATATCATGTAATAATTTAGCAACAAGGCTTTATGACACATGCAGTTGAAAGACTAGGATCTATTGAGTTAATGCCAAGAGGCAAGGAGACTTGGGTGTAATGAAAAATCTTAAAGGCTGGTGAGCTTACTGACAGGGATGGGCTCTTCCTGAATGCTGGCATCCCTGATTAATAGCTGGTGAGCATCAGTAATTAAATATTTGGCTCAGATTTTTCTGGGTTGTAATAAACTCTCAACTTTTGCTTAAACTTGTTGAAGGAGTTTCCATATTTCCCTTCAAAGAAGAGTTTTGTGAACTTCCATTTATCTAAAAATACAGAACTGTGAGAAAATTACAGGTTCCCATAACATCCCATAACATTGATATTTGATGAGAAACAGTCACACCAACAATGGGCAAAACCACCAAATGAATAAGGAGGCAAAACACCCAATATCTGGGAGAAAGTACACTCAAACCCATCTCCAGCCAAAGATGTTCTTGAACCACTGATATTCATGTGGAATATTTAATCAGTAGTCTGTTTTTAGTTAGCTGTAAATATGTTAAAAGATAATATTGTACAGAATTGTGACTGTTTAAAAATAATGAGTTTAGTGTTCCCATTTATATAGGTATATATTAAGTCACAGAGCTATGTGGGTTAAAATATAAATGTCACCTTTCAGCTTTTGATACTTCTCTCCAAATAATTCATTAACAGAAAATGTAGAGAAAACTTAAAAATAATAAACTTCCTCATTTGTGCTAAGTTAAAAATAGGTTTTTGTAAAAAAAAAAAAACAGCTTTATGTAAATCTATTTAAAATATTTAATTCATCATAAAAATATGAGTCATTGTTTTTGGAAAAACTGATGCCTGAAGAGTTTCTACTGAGAGTGAGTTGGCAGCAAACTTAATATGAAATAATGAATGGAACAGAACACAAAGACTAGAGGCTTATCAATTCAGAGTATAGCATAAACTAATTATATGATGGTTACTTGGTCCACTGGTTATAATCAGCCTAACACAGGTTCTTTACAATTTAAAAGAATAAATATTTAATTATAGTTAGTAAGGATTCTATGAAAAACCTGTGTTTTGGTAAAGGAAAACTATACAAGGTCATTTAACACTGGAAACACAGTCTTTTCCTTGTGTAAAGATTTATTTGTTGTTAAATGCATTCAGATTTTGTTAAACACCGTATATGATCTATCAGTTTCAGATGTTAGTACATCTGATAGCACGACATAATAAAATATTACCATGAGTACCTGTAAACACAAGTTATCAAAAATTTTTAAAAGTAATGAGTTGTTCATTGTTCTCCAACTCCCCCCAAAAAACAAAACAAACAAACAAACAAACAAACAAACAAACAAACACCACAGAACATGGTTTTGTGTCAATAGTAACCACAAGGAAGCTAAATGGCAAATTTCCCCCACAGCTGCAAGATTGAAACTTTAATGTGGTCAATTGTCTGCCTCAACCAGTATGACCTTTTGGTGGCTGCACCAAGGAACATGTAGAAAGAATACAATGTCAGCACTTAAGAACTTCCCAGAGCCATAAATACGTTTTATTGAGATTGACCCCAAATTATTTGCATGTTCAGGTTAAATTAACTCTACTGAATCATACCATTTACAATCTGATATCATTTTCGTTGCTTTAAAATTTCCTATAACTAGTAACTAGGAATCCCTAATCATTCGAAATCTTACTGCAAAATCCATGTGCGTTCTAAATGTATTGTATGTAATAGTGTCGACTTTACTAAATCTCCAGATTGAAGTTAGGACTCCAACAAAATTCTGTTCATCTTGACACTTGCTCACTTTCACTTCTCCGTCTTTATCACATCATCTTTATAGCTCTTGGGGCAGAATTCTACTTTATCGGGAGTTTGTGAAAAAGCTTCTCTTTAATTCTCAGTATGTTCCCATAGGGTGTTGTCTAAAAGCCTAAAAGACAATCTAAACATTTAAAAATCTCATCTAAGAAAAAGGTGAAAAAAATTTCCCTCACCTTTACCTGATTTGGAAATGGTAGTCTACTTTTTCAACTGTTTTTCCCATATACTCATCATCTATTCATTTCTTGATACACAGCTGATTTTTAACAACATGGGTTTGAACTGTGTAGATCCATTTATATGTGAATTTTTTATGGTACAGTACTGTAAATGTATTTTCTCTTCCTTATGATTTTCTTAATAACATTTTCTTTTCTCTAGCTTACTTTGTTGTAAGAATACAGTATATATCTAACATGCAAAGTGTGTGTTAATTGATCGTTTATGTTATCAGTAAGGCTTCTGTTCAACAGTAGGCTATTAGTGAAGTTTTGGGGGGTCAAAAATTATATGCAGATTTTCTGCTGCATTGGGGACTGGCATCCCAGTGCTTGCTTTGGCAGCACATATATACTAACCCTTGCACTGTTCATCTGTCAACTGTATTTGTTTATTTGAAAAAAAAATGTAGACAAAATTTTACTACTTGAATACAAATTCAACTCACACACACAGTATACTTTTTAACATGTATTTATTCTAAGTCACGCACAGTATTTATGCCATCAATTTTTATTTATGCAAGAATCAATAATTATCTTTATTTATAGATACCATTGACAATTACTACAGATTATCAGAATTGATCTGGACCTGCATCTGCACCGTTAGAGTTGTTTGAAACATGGAGGTGGGAGATTAACTAAGGCCTTTCAAAGAAAGAGATTTCCATACATATATATGCACAAACACACACACACACACACACACTCACACACTCACATACAGACCTTAGAGTATGTTTGGCTGAATACCTTTGGAGCTATATATTTTTGGGTGTTTATGCAGTTAAAAATTTCTTAAACAACATACTTTATTTTCCTCTAGTCTATGCAACCTAGATAACCAGGAAAAGGTCTACAGAAAAATATAAATGGCTCATGTCTTCTTTCTTTTTAAAATATTCACACTTTTCCATTTATTAGTGAAGATAGCAGTTACCTGCCTTTCTGTGTATGTGTGTGTGTGTGTGTGCGTGTGTGTGTGTATGCATGTGGATGTCCGTAGACAGCAAAACACAGCTTTATTTTTCTTTAGTTTTCTACTGACAGGCAATTCATATATCTTAAAATAGAAAAATTTGCACCAGTGTGAAGATATTCATATATATGGAAAGAAATCCTTGTTTTTATATTATAATCCTAATATGCAAACTGATATTCCAAATAAAGTAAGATATATCTACACAAATAAGAATGTCCAAATTGTATGGGTAATCTTATTGTTAGCCCTCAGTAGGTTTTCTAGTCCATAATTAATTTTGGTCTATCTACCAGATGCTTCATATATATATATATACATATATCCTTTCATATTCCCTTAGTCACTCCCATCTCTAGTTTTAGTTGTTGCTGAGACAAACCAGTTCTGCATGGGTTTCAACCAACTTCACAATGGTGCAACCTAAGATTGTCTCACTGCATGTCTGGGCTGCACACCTTTAGCCCTATGTCTGTATCTTCTTGGTTCACACTAAGGCTTGAGACTTCTCAGGGCCCCCTCAGTATCCACACATGCACAAGCTAGATGTATGTGAGTTAAAACTCTGTGTTTTGAACCAACGGAAGGCAGGAGGTCTGCGGAGTGACCTATGGGATACAGGAACAGATTAATACATTTTCTCTCTCCTTCTGAGTATAGTTTGTACTGAAAAGTAGTTGTTTATTTGGCCTCTTGGAAGAGGGTGTAAGTGAAATCAGTCAACTGGTTGCATGTGATACAATGTAGTAGCCAGCTAAATAGTAAGTCATTTTACTTCCTTCTTCTTGACTTGTGATTGACCTTTACTCCCTCTTTGTGGGATTGAGTTCTAGTAAAAGTTCAAGGCTTCAGGTTCTGCTTTCTAGGGAACTCAGATTAAAAGTGGTATCAGAAATGGCCCTCAAAGACAAAACTCATGGATCTACTGGCAATAAGGATTCATCTGCTGATGATATGCAGCGTGCTGATATGTTATGGTGTATAGTTGCTTCACAGTTACTAAGGATTGTCTACAGTTAAATAGGGTAAGGTTCAGATAGAAGGTAGGGTGCTACTTTTTACAATGGCAGTTGCTCTTTAATGTTATGGGGTAAAGGTAATTATAAGAATTGTGGAGTGGGGTGGGTGCCTGGGTGGCTCAGTCGGTTAAGTGTTGGCAGAGGTCATGATCCCAGGGTCCTGGGATTGAGACCCGCATCGGGCTCTCTGCTCAGCGGGGAGTCTGCTTCTCCCTCTCCCTCCGCCTGCCACTTCCCCTGATGGCACTCTATCTCTCTCTGTCAAACAAATACATAAAATCTTAAAAAAAAAAAAAAAAAAAGAAACTCTCTTGTGCTATAACCAGAAATCATACTGCACTGAACATAGAGCCAAAACAGGTCTCTCATATCAAAATCAGGTCTTAAATAGAAAAAGACAGGGATTCTAAGACTTACCATGAGGCCATTTGATTGGGCAAGACTGAGATTCTTGAATCCCTAGATTTCCTGAAATTTCTGGGGTGGCAGAAGCAACTCCTTTCCCCCTTCTTTACAGAAGCAGACTCCTTTCCCATGGAAACCATGCAATAATAGTCATATCTGAGGCAGTTGCCTTACAAGACGATGCTTGTTCTCCCCTGAATTTGCACCCACCCCTCCTCATTGTCTTCTGGCCAATAACCTGGGTAGATCTCCTAGCACAGCCGTGCTGAGAAATATAGCCCTTTTGTTCAAGCCTATTTGCTTGAGGAATTTTAGCATCTGGCTAATATATACCAGCAGGTACTGGGGGAACAGGTCAAATTAGAAATGAGAATCTTCACAAGAAGAATAGAGAACAGAAAGTTGGAAAGTGGAGAATTTATTGACCCTGGAGCACTGATGCACAATTTGGGATTAAACATTCTGACAAGGCTCTAGTCACAACAATCTGCTGATTTGATTCCTTAAATCTAGCCCTTGACCATGCCTTGTAACACAGTGTGTTTTGCTTTCAAAATCTACAGCAGCCCACCAATTGCTGCATCTCTTTCTTAGTAGGAGATGCAAAGTGAAACAACTCTTTTGCTTTAGAGGGAGAGCATAACCCAGCATGCCACCAGACCCTGGACCCTAAAACTTCTTTCATGTGGCAGGCCCACAGACTTTTGGGGGTTTAATTTGCTCTCATTGACACAGAAGTGTTTTATTAGGGTGTCCAGAGTGATTTCTACTTCTTACCAGATCTAATTTGTTTGATGTCATAAATACAGTGGACGAGCTGATATTCTGTAGAATGGAAAGATGACCATATCCCTATGACTATATTTCTCCCCCCCCTTTTTTCCCTATGACTGTGTTTCTATGAAAAACAGAAACTACAACTGCTATGTGAATGCAAATTGTTTTTTTCTTCTCTCTTGTTTGGGTTAAAGAAGAAAGCATTTGCCCCCTGATCAATAGCCTCACACCAAAATAGAGAGGCTGTAGATCTGCTCCAGTAAGGACCCATTTAGCATGACAGCTGGGACTGGTAGTACTATCTGGTGAAGTTTACATTAGTCTACTGTCATTTGCCACATTCCATCTGTTTTTTTTTTTTTTTTTTAAGAGCCAGACGATGGAAGATATTATCCCTGAATCCAATGAAGACTTGATAGTGGCACTAATCTCTGTGATACCATTCCTCCTGAGATGCTCTGTTGCTTCCCAGTTACTATTTTGGCCAAAGGAAAGTGGGTATAGTAGGCAGTTTCAGAAGCCCTTACTTGGCCTTTCCTCCATAATTATACTTACTCTACTAATCAGACAGGCAATGTGAGAATTCTGGAGCTACAGTATATATTGTGTACTCAAGGGACTAGGTAATTTGTCACAGGGTTGAACAACTATGAATAATCACAGATTGGCACGCACCATTATAACTACCCATAGTGTAGAATCATTATAAATAGACTTGGGTCCAAACTACATTTATGATCCAATCTCCATAAACCAACCATCTAATTAGAAGAACTTGATGGAATTTTAGGTCCCCTCGTATTGGTGTCATCTCAAACCCTGTATCTCATTGTCCTCAAATTTTTGGCTATATTTACCTCCCCTGTACATATAGCTACTATGCAAATAAACAGAGTTGGGGGAGGATTGGTGAAATCTTTACTGTTTATTTACAGGAGAGTAAATGAGTAGGTGACTGGGATGGTACCCAGTGCATCTGTGGAATGTATGCCCTTAGAAAGAAGCATCTGTATTGAATCCATATTAACAGGATGAAAGGCCTAAGAAATGGATACCGAATAGGTTGTTTTGGTTAATTTTATATGTCAACTTGACAGGGCCACAAGATGCCCTGACATTTGGTCAAACATTATTCTGGGTCTGTCTGGATGAAATTAAACTGATAAAGCAGATTGCTCTCTCTAATGTGGGTGGGCCCTATCCAATCAGCTGCAGGCCTGGATTGAACAAAAAGACTGACACTCTCTTGAGTAAGAGGAAATGGACTCCTGCTTAACTACCTTGATCTGGGTCCTTGGTTTTTTTCCTGCCTTTGGACTCAAATGGACACTGACTGAAACACCATCATCCTCTAAGTTGCTCAAGCCAAATACTGCATACTGTCATCCTTGGTTCCCTCTTTCCCTCACTCCCATATCTAGTTTATCAGCAAGATTGGTCGATTCTATCTCCTATATATATATACGTATATATATATATCCTGAATCAATCTATTTTTATTTTAAAATCTTTTAAGTTCTAACTGCCTTCATCTCTGACCTCAAAGGAATCTTCTACCTACTCGCCCCTACTTTTATTCTTACACAATCAATCCATTCTCCACTAAGCAGTAAGATGTTCTTTTATTTTTTTATTTTTTTAAAGATTTTATTTATTATTTGACCGAGAGAGAGACAGCGAGAGCAGGAACACAAGCAGGGGAGTGGGAGAGGGAGAAGCAGGAGCCGGGCAGGGAGCCCGATATGGGACTCGATCCCAGGACCCTGGGATCATGACCTGAGCCAAAGGCAGATGCTTAACAACTGAGCCACCCAGGCACCCCAAGATGTTCTTTTAAAAATATAAATCATTACATGTCATTTCTCTGTGTAAAATTCACAGTGCTTTCCCATCACATGGGAAGTGCATTTCAAATGCCTTACTTGGACTTTCCAAGCTCTCATGGTTGGCCAGTGTATGCCCTGTCCCAATTGCTCTCCACTAATGATACTTGCTCAGTACTCCTCAGCCACACTGCTTTTCTATCTGTCCCTTGGCCATGTCAAACTTATTCTTGCCTTAAGGCCCTCTACTTCTTGCTCTTGCGTGACTTCCAATCATGCAAATATCAGCTTAAATGTCTCCACCTTAATGCAGGTTTTCTTGACCACTCAATATAAAATAGCTATGCAGGCACCTGCTATCAATCTTTAGTGAATCTTTATGGAGAAAGTATCAAAATGCTAATTAAGGCTTGACTAAAGAAGGATATGGTCAGAGGTGTGACAGATAAATTCTAGGGCAGGACTGTTCAGGGGAGTACAGATTTAAAAAAAAAAAAACTCAACAGCAGTTAGTTTCTTGGAAAAAAAAAGTCTCTAAAGACTTTTGGACAACTAGGTTAAAAAAGAAAAGACATGCAGTAAATAATGTGAGCCTCAGGGAGGGGCAGCAGATAGTATTTCTGGATTTGAAGTATTGTTAACAGAATAAACATTTGCAACACACATGGCAATGTTCAAAGACAGTCTTTGGGATCTAGAATGACTTGTAGTTTTGCACCTATTTAATAACTTCATTACCTGGCAGGCTTTACTATCTAAATAGTATATTGGGCAGAAAGACAAATTTGTATAAAAAGGATATTATGGGCATCCTTATCAATAAATGATGTTTAAGGTGATTTTAAGTTTTCCTTAAATATTGGTTGAACTGTTTTATACGACTCAAACCAGTATTAGCCACATGGTCTAACTCTGTTGCAATGCAGTGTAACTGTAAGAGTAGTCAATTATTTATGAATCAGTGGAAACATCTGGAAGCTTGACCTCCTTTTGATATTAAAAGGACCTGGAGCATTTGCTGTATTTCACTATTAGTGCCACTTCAGTTATTACATGCTCTGCCAATGTTTTATGTAACTGGACTGATTTCCTTCTGACTCATAAGGTCAGCTGGCTGTGAAGGGATTGAGTTTTCGAGGCACTGCTGCCTGCGTCTATCTCCTTACTGATACGGTGCCCTGCTACCTAATGCTCAAACACAGTGGAAAACATGTTATTCTAGCACTGTATAGCATATTGCATAAACATTAAAGAGAATAAACTAATTTATTTTCCTGAACCAATCTTATTTTCATGCTTTTTATTATTTCTAATCTTTTCCTTTTTTGATATATACATGTGTCTGTACACACACACACACCCACATGCACACACACAATTAAATGTTTCTCTTCTGTATCTAAAAAAAATACTATGGTTTTACCCACAGGTATAATTTATTTCAGCCAGTTAGAAAAGAATGCATCAGTTTTATATCAAATATATTTCCAGTGTATTTTGCATGAAAAGTAGAGATGGAGAAAGTATATGTTCAAGGACTGATGACATATGCACCAAAATATATGCAAACATACATAAGTCTGCACAGGTGAATTTGCAATTCTATCTCTGGCAAGACAGAGAATATGCAACTAAGTGGATGTATCCTACTTAGTTGGATAATCCCAAACTGCAGGCGATCAAGTTATTTGTATTTGGCTTTGTTATTTTTCTGCCAACAGACTTTTGTTCTAATTCATTTTGCTTAGTCTTATTTTCATGGAATATTTATTGTGAATGTGCTCTGTATCAGACATGATACTACACACTAGAGATAAAAATGATGAATAAGATAGTCTGTGGTTCTAATGGGTTTCAGGCTTTTCACGTTCTAAACATAGAGCAGCATAGTACCAGGATGAAATGTTTAGGGAAATTAAATGGGAGATAAGAGTAACTCTTCTGACATTAACAACAAACATAAACAAATAAACAATCAAAACAAACTGCCAGTTTAATAGTTAATCTGATTAGTTCCAAGAGCTCCTAAATTTTCTTATCAGGGTGGCTGAGTATCAATATTGAAAGAACTGAGGTGAAAATACTAGGACAAGCAATGTTAGTCCCTAGAAGGGGCCATGGAAGGAACATATTTGGAAAATGAGTATTTCTAATTTCAACAGAAAATAAATTCTTGGGGAGATATAAACTCCTCAAATGTGGGCATGGAAAACTGAGAACTCTGGAGCATACTCTGTCCCCTGAAGTCATAGAAAAGAACACATTATCTAGTGCCTGTTTCAGCCCCTTATCTATTCCTGGTAGCTTCTTGTGCTCTTGTTGCTAGGCTTTCTGCAACATAATGCCACCACAATGGCAACTGATGATTGGATCAGCAATTTGACTCTAAGACCATCTTCGATGGAAGATTGCAAGGTAGCCTGGCCCTAGAGTTCTAATAAGCAAGTTAAGCCTCTAAAGGTCCCTAGGCATCGTGCTCCCTAAATGGAGTGTGACTGATGGACACAAAACACCCTTTCCCTTGGAGGGTTTGAATAGGAGGCATAAAGATAGAAGCAGCAGCCGGCGACGGTAGAGTGCTGTAGAAGTTGAGAGTTACGTTGAAAGAAGGCCTTATGCAGAAATTGCCAGTCAGTGGAATCCATGTGATTTGAAGACAGAAGGTAGTAAAATGTGGGAGGTGGTAGAGCAATAAGCAAGCAAGAGGCATGAAATAGGGAAAAGGAGCTTAGACTAATGTTCCCGAGTAGAGGCAGGTACAGTAGCAACAGAGACATAAAATAGCTGAATCATCTTAAATGCAGGACTCCGGGGTAATGAGGAATGAATGCCTGCTCTGAAGACAAGCTTCACGTGTCCTTTGGCTAGCCAGGGGGTCCCAACTTTAAGAAGTAAGCATGAGTTGTGATTACCATACTCTGTTTCTACAGAAATAAAAGCTTCATATAGTCTTTCTCCTATAGTGGGCCCAAACACTTCAGAGAAACAGATCTGTGACTAAAAGTTACAACACATGGGAAAATGGGTCCCCTAAATAAACTCTTCTCTATGATGAATTATATCTGCAAAACTTCTATTTGTAAAACGCATCTGGCCAGAATTTTGATGAGTGACCAGGATTTCTTAAATGTGTCTGTCTTTAGAATCAAACAAATTGGGTAACAAAGGACCCATGCAGTCACGTGGTAATCATAACTCTGAATGTGGAATCATTTCATTCAGTTCCTTTTTCTACAGGGGAAAGGCTCCAAAGGTCTCCAGGCATTTTGCTTTGTGAGTGCATATATTTCAGCGAAAACATCTATAAAGCAAATCCATTCTCTTTCATGATAAAATCAATATTCTGTAGAAAAAATAAGGAAAAGAAACTTCTTGACTGTGGAACAACGTTCCTTAAAGACAACATCAGGAAGGAAGAGCTACACCTAGGGTATCCTGTGTTGCATGGTGGTACAAGAGAAGCAGGATGTTGAAAGGCACAGTTGCATCTCCTTTGTGGGATCCCACTGTACCCCATCCAAATGCTTTTCTCCTTTTCAGCTTGTATGGCTTCTCATCTTCTGTCTTTAAAGAGATGAATTGTCGGAGTTTCACACCCAAGCCCAATCCTTATTATCTTTAATGGGAAAAAGTGAGGCCCTGCAAGCTCAGGACGAGGGGTTCAAGCAGGAAGGAACAGAGCACCAGAGCTCTGATTTTACCCTTAATAGCATCCTCCTTTCTTTATGAGGCCTAGCTACAGGACTGCTAGAATGGTTTCTTCTTTTCTTTTTGTTCCTTGATTTCTCTCATTAAGCACCAATTAACTGGCAGGCATAGGTTTTCTACAATCTCTTAGACTCAAGAAAAATGGCGAAAACGAAGATTCAAAACATTTTAGGGTCATAGAGAAAGGAAACTAATGACAGTTTGCTTTTGTTCTTTAAGTAATGGAGGAGGCAAAGTTAACCACACAGAGAAAGGTTGGGATAGAAATGGGTAATAAAACTGGGAATTGCTACTGTGAAAATATGGCAGGGAATCAACTAGAGATGAATAAGAAAATTGCAATAAGGGTCCAAGAGCTGATGGATAGCATGCCTTATTACAGTGATTTGCACATTTTTTTCCCTTCAAGTCATGACCAAATGTCCTTTGGCAGAAGTCCATGTTTGAGGATGGGAAAATTTACATCTTTATTTTCAGTAACCTTGAACTGAAATTTACATTTCCTTCAATTGTGAATATAGTCCACAAACCACATTAGTATTAGTTCTTGGTGACATTTTACCCAATTGAAATACTGGATATTTTCATACCATATTAGAGTTATAGTATTTCAAATATCATCTATTATGCTCCAATGGTATCCCTTTTTATCAAAATTTTTTACAGAGGAATTATTACAATTTCATTTTTTGGGTATTTCAATATAATTAGTTTCTTTTGCATTCTCTCTCTCTCTATTTTTATTATGTTCAGTTAGCCAGCATATAGTACATCATTAGTTTTGATGTAGTGTTCAGCGATTCATTAGTTGTGTAAAACACCCAGTGCTCATCACCACACTTGCCCGCCCCAATACCCATCACCCGGCTCCCACCTCCCTTCTGTAACTCTCAGTTTGTTTCCCGGAGTCCAGTCTCTCATGGTTTATCTCCCTTTTTTATTTCTTCCCATTCCATTTTCCCTCCTTTCCCCTGTGGTCCTCTGTGCTATTCCTGATGTTCCACATATGAGTGAAACCATGTGATAATTGTCTTTCTTTGATTGACTTATTTCACTAAGCATAATCCCCTCCAGTTCCATCCATGTTGATGCAAATGGTAGGTATTCATCCTTTCCGATGGCTGAGTCATAGTCCATTGTATATTTGTACCACATCTTCTTTATCCATTCATCTGTTGAAGGGCATCTCGGCTCCTTCCATAGTTTGGCTACTGTGGACATTGCTGCTATGAACATTGGGGTGCGTGTGCCCCTTTTTTTCACTACATCTGTATCTTTGGGGCAAACACCCAGTAGTGCAATCACTGGGTCATAGGGTAGCTCTATTTTTAACGTCTTGAGGAATCTCCATACTGTTTTCCAGCATGGTTGTACCAGCTTGCATTCCCACCAAAAGTGTCAGAGGGTTCCCCTTTCTCCAAATCCTCGCCAACACTTGTTTCTTGTCTTGTTAATTTTGGCCATTCTCACTGGTGTAAGGTGGTATCTCATTGTGGTTTTGATTTGTATTTCCCTGATAGCCTAGTGATGTTGAACATTTTTTCATGTGTCAATTAGCCATTTGTATGTCTTCTTTGGAGAAGTGTCTATTCATGTCTTCTGCCCATTTCTTGACTGGATATTTGTTTTTTTGGGTGTTGAGTTTGAGACATTTATAGATCTTGGATACCATTTGTAGTGTCATTTGCAAATATTTTCTCCCATTCTGTGGACTGTCTCTTAGTTTTGTTGATGGTTTCCTTTGCTGTGCAAAAGCTTTTAATCTTTTTTTTTCCGATTCAATTATCTTTATTAACCTACCAATGTTACATTTTATACATAATACCTAGTTATTTTCTCAAAGGGATCAACATTTTAGTACATCATGTTAATAATAAAAAGCCAAGTTCAGATGGCTAAACTTCAACCTAGCATTTTAATATCCTCCAGACAAGGCAAGCTAGAAAGGCAATCACTTTACGCACATCAGAGTAGTGTTCCAAAATAACTAGGCAGCTGCTACACTTTTAAGCAAGGGAAGAAAAAAACTTTCATTTTGATCTTTTTGTGTTCCAGCAAATTATACTTTCAATTAACAGCAACAATGATACCATAAAAAATGCTCTGCTTTTTAAATTTCTGAACTTCAATACAAATTAAAATAGTACTACTGGAGTCTTTTGGGAGGCAAACCGCTATCAGCTACATTCAGGTGTGTAGCTGAGCCTCTTTATCGATAACCAGGTCCAGGTTGGGTATAGCCCTGACCAAAGGGAGGGCGGGTGCGTGCATAAGGGTTGCGTGCACTAGGCGGGTGCGTGCACTAGGAGGTGGAGTCATAGTACTTCCAGGAGGTGGAGTAAAACCTGGTCTCGGTTGATAGGCCCCGGGTTGGCTTGGAGCCATTCCAGGTTGTGAGGCAGGGGCCACAGCATAACTGGTAGGCTGAGAAGTTTGGGTAGTGTAAGTTTGTGGAGGGTAACTGCTTGCCTGGTACTGCTGTGGTGGTTGAGCAGGCAGCTGTTGAGCCTGGCCAGCAAAGGCAGGAGCCGGTGCCTGGGAAGCTGGTTGCTGGCCATATCCCTGGAACTGCTGAGGTTATTGGGGTCCAGTCTGCTGACTATAGCCTGCTGAATACTGGATACCATACTGCTGGGGCGGCTGGGGCGGCTGGGGTGGCTGCTGAGCACCATAGCCAGCCTGCTTGCAGGTACTGCTGGTACATCTGACCTGCTTGTGTCTGAGCTCCTGTATACGGGGGCTGCTGTGGCTGAACTCCCGGTGGATGAGCTGCAGAGGAGGAGGAAGCAATGCTGTCGGGGGTTCCTGAATGGTCTTCTGCAGGAGCACTGGGTGGCCCTGAAATCTGATCATCTGTTAAGCCAAATGCTGACATGACATTTTTATTGATTTCATCTTGGTTTTTTAAAGGATCAAAAGCTGACATACTTGCTGCCATAACCTGAGTAGACTGTTTTCCAGAAGAATCAGAAGCAGCAGGCTTTTCATCCCTACCATCCACAGTATCATTTTCAGGAATACTGGTGGAAGGTCCTGGTTCTCCAGGTGGTTCCAAACTATCCAACAAGCGATTCACTTTATTTCGCAGTTCTATTAGCTCTCGACGGAGATATTTCACTTGACTCGATTCAAGGGGTCTTGGTTGGCCATTAACAAATAATGCCAGTTTCAGTATTCTACTACACTGAATTGCAAAAGAAAGGTCAGAACTATCAAAAATTGTTATAAGATCTCCATCTTCATCTTTATACTTTATTGTAACTTCATCATTACTCAGAAGTTTTCCTCTGAAAACTCAATGCATCATTAGCACTAATTCATCGTAAGTAATATCTTCATTATGAATTGGAATTCGTCGAATATCCTCCCTAAGTTGAGCTTTGATGATTAGCTTCCCATTTAGGTCCAACTGTCCATTCATGGTGGACTCCAGGATGTTGTGTACATACAACTCTACGGAAAGACTGACCAGTGCGAGGCCGACGCTGGGTTGGCTCCGGGCGTCGTGGGGTGGCTACGGTCATGGCCCACTCCGGTGCCCTCCGCCCTCGCCACCGCACCTCGCTAGTAAGCTTGCGCGGGCCCCGGCCAATTGCACGGACCCACCAAGCCTAGCGAGATCTCGGGCCCCAAAAGCTTTTAATCTTGATAAAGTCCCAAAAGTGCATTTTTGCTTTTGTTTCCCTTGCCTTTAGAGATGTGTCTTGAGAGAAGTTGCTGTGGCCAATGTCAGAGAGGTTACTGCCTATGTTCTCCTCTAGGATTTTGATGGATTCCTGTCTCACATTGAGGTTTTTCATCCATTTTAAGTTTGTCTTTGTGTATGGTGTAAGAGAATGGTCTAGTTTAATTCTTCTGCATGTGGTTGTCCTATATTTTTTTAATTTACTTTACTTTTTAATTTAATTTTTAAAACAAATTCAATTAATTAACATATAATTTATTATTAGTTTCAGAGGTAGGTTAGTGATTCATCAATTTTATATAATACCCAGTGCTCATTACATCACGTGCCCTCCTTAACGTGCCCCCCCACCCCCCAACCCCCTCCCCTCCCGCAACATTCAGTTTGTTTCCTATGATTAGGAATCTCTTATGGTTTGTCTCCCTCTCTGATCTATATTTTTCTAATATAAATTTTTCTAGGGGTGCCTGGGTGGCTCAGTCATTAAGTGTCTGCCTTCAGCTCAGGTCATGATCCCAGGGTCCTGGGATTGAGCCCCGCATCGGGCTCCCTGCTCAGTGGGGAGCCTGCTTCTCCCTCTTCCACTCCCCCTGCTTGTGTTCCCTCTCTGTCTCACTCTCTCTGTCAAATAAATTAAAAAAAATCTTTAAAAAAATATTTTTAGGAAGATTCTGTGGTGTTCATATGCCTTATCAAATTACCAAAGGTATTCATAGCATGTAAAGGGTTAAGAATGCCTGTTCTTTGCTGTCTCAATATTTGTCATACAAAATATAACACTCAAGACTAAGGGGGATGGGATACAATGGAATGAAATATTGTTATTGGAATGGACAATGAGCCTAAGCAATTACTTAGGCTCATAAGCTACTATGAGATGCTGCTTTTTTATGTCAAAATTTTAAATATTACGACTTAAGTGGTATTTTTCTTTTACAAATGCCCAGGACTTTTGTTTACAGTCAATTAAACCTGTCTCATTTATCCTCTCTAACCTTCAGTCAGAATACCCACATAATGTAGCATTCATATTTTAACACTGTGTGTCCAACAGCATGATTTAAGGCTGACGAAGTCTTCTCTGTATAGGTACTTTATTTGCTGAATATCCATAGATGCCATTTACAAGTCCTGTGGTTGCTAGCATCAGGGTTTTTTGCAAGTAAATATTGATTGTGGACCTATGATTTTTTACTGATTGATAAATCAGTGCCTAAATGAGGTGGCTGAATAAGACTGACAATTTAGTATCAAAACAAGGACTGCAATAATGTAATGGATATCTGTTCCTCTTTGCACTCGCCATGCCAATACCCATTCCCCATCAATTTTTAGGAAAGCAACCAATGTTTCACTTTATCAAAACATCCTTCCACTCTTAATTCCTATGATTCAGTTGGGGCTGGCCCTTTCTCCAGCTTCAGGGGTGAGTATGTAACTCAGGTGAATTAATTAAGAGAACTGTGTTTTCTTTTCCATTGTGGTTGTCATAGGCAGAGTCATAAATTATCTAGGCAACTAAGACTCATTTTGAGGGACATTCACTGGAACTTTTGGGGAAAAAAAAGGGTGTTGTCGAGAGCTTACATGAAGCCTGGAGCTGTTTACAGCCATCTTTCCACCATGATAGCAGAGCATGCCAAAGAACAGAAGTTCTACAGAAAAGCATTCCTAGACATGGTAAGAGTCATTTTCATTTTTGTGACCTAATTAGAGTGTTGGATTTAGCTGTGCCTGAAGTCAGCATGTGGGTTTTCATTTCTGTGCTCCTAACCATGTGAATCTAAGTCCATTAATTCACTTTAAGATTCAGTTACCTGGAACAAAATGAGTGTGGACTAACAGACACTTTTGCTAAATTCCAAATGCTAATTAGTCTGGAAGGTTCTTATTAACTATGAAATACTTATTAATGATGCATAAATTAGTCAAAATAAGAATAGCAGCAAAGGAAATTATTTCATAGGTCTTAAGAATCTCGGTTTAAATTAAACCGTGACTAAGTTATGGAGGAGGAAGAAAAGCTGGATATTTCAAGTGACCAATAAATTGTATAAATATGAGTTAATTGTTTGAAGGGATTCTGCGTTTATCCTGCTGATGCCATAATTTCTAAGCTGGCATGCTTTCATCATTTGCACACGTTGAAGTTGGAGAACCTAATCAATCTTCCTCCTGGATTTGTATTCGTATAGAAATGGTGGCCTGTTCTAGGAAAGCCAGTGTCGCCAGGCCTATTGTACTGAAGAAGAAATGAGTAAGAGTCTTGATTACCTTACAAATAAATCTGATTAACAGTTATATTAATTAAAATGCCTGGTTCTGCGGCTATTTCGAACTACTTATACGTGATTTAATTCATATCAGCAGCTAATTTGTATCTAATGCAAACTAATGGGTTTTATGTAAATGGAGCATGTGACAGTCTGTTTAAAAAACAAATTATCTCTAGTTTCATTTCAGTTATTTTAATTAAATTTAGAGTGTATGTGGTGGGGGGATGAAGGGGAAAGGGATGTGTTACATATGAGGTGGCGATTAAATCCAATTTAATTCTACAGAATAAGAAACAAGTGATTCTCTCAACAGTCACATTGGCCCTTTCATAAAGTTTAGAGAAGTCAAGAGGGTTAGCATACAGAAAAGACCCTAACATTCTAGATGGTATGTTTGTTATTACGCTTGTGTCTATTAGCCGTTTGTAGGTCTTAAAATAAGTGTCTTAAAAAATTTCTAAATTTGGCTGGAAGTTATTTTATACCTAAATGCCTATTATGTGCATATATTTTCCTTTCTTTGATTTGGAAATTTTGAAACCATTTTATAAATTGGTTAATGTTTCTTTACTTGACTGTCAATAGCTTAAACCTATGGAATCATATTTTAATCATATTTTACAAAGCTTTCCCCAATCTATAGTTTATACATTTCTAAATTATCTTTGGTCTTTTTTTCCTTTCCAAAGAGCATTTTTTTTTCTCTTTTTTCCCTGAACTTTGACATGTGCTCTGTAGCTAAAGAGAATTTTGGCACATTCTTCATAGTTTTTGCTATTTACTCCTAGACTAGAACCATCTCTCAACTTGTAAAATTTACTTAACTTCAAGGCTGATGTACTCTCCATTTTTTTCTTGCATTATAGTTACTTTTTTCTGTTTCTATTCTCAGCTTACTAGATCATAGAGTTGTTTTTTTTTTAAGAATAAGAACTATCTTTTTCATTTCCACACAGTCAGTATGATTTTGTTGCATTAGTAGACATTAAAATCACCATCTCTTGAATGATATCTCCTTAAAAAAATTATTCAAAACACTAAATCACAAGTCTTCTAAAATCTCCATTTTCAACAAAGAACAAAACATAACTCTTCTCCTCATGCTATTGGTTACAGGATAAAAACTAAACTCAACAATATGATTAATCTGGTTTTCCAAACCCAAGTTCCAATATTACCTCAAAAATTCACACACCATTACCTCTTAGAAGTAGTACTAGTGTCATGGTAACATAATGAAGGATCACCTATTGGTCTCTGGGAGTTGGGAAGGCCTAAGGAAGGCAACAATTGAGCTCAGGCTTGAAGGAATTTTCTAGGAAAATGTGGGGGGGAATGTGCTTCCACGATACAAAACAGCACATGTATTCCTCACATAATATGGTATAGCATAAATCCTAAAGAAGACATTATGCACTTGTATTGAACTATTTTCTTAAGAAAATATTTTAAATCATCATCTACCTTAAGACTTTTTCCAGTTTTACATTTGTAAAAGTTGCAGCTCTTCTTAAAAATACCTTGGATTTCCCCCCTTGAATATTTTAATGTCAGACATTAAAAGAAGTTTTAGAAACAGTGTCATTGGTACATATCCACAATTACAGATTTTTGTCACAAGCCTGGACAGGAAAAGACAATCAATTTTTAAACTTCATGTTTCCTTGTCACCAGAGACAGAAACAGCAAATCCAAACAATTGTTTGTGGATGTTAATTCTGGTCAGATTGATCAAACGACTGCCTCTCCACTTTCACTGGTTGTCTAGGGAGTGTTGGCTTTCCTACATAGCAGATACAGTTCAACTGCCACCAGTCTGGAGCCACACACAACTCAACTCTTCCAGACAAACTCTCACAGATATAATTAGCCCTATTTGAAATGCAAAAACTCAGTCTGAATGATTGGAAATCCATTTTTTTATAATAAAGTTAGATTCTAACGAGTTATTTAATGAATTGCATCATAATTCACTTCAGGAACATCATAACTATTGAGACGGTATAGTAAATGCTTTGTTGGGTACTGTGAGGTAACAGATGCACCAAAATAGTGTGGTCTCAGTGACTCTTCAAAAGCAGACAGACAATGGAAAGCTCCTGTGGTGTAGAGGAGCTACCTCATTTCAATTAAACCCATGACATATGCAAATTATAATTTATACAAAAGATACCTAAAGGGATGTAGTTCAAGGAGGAAGTGGAAAGAAGAGAAAATGCACTTCAGAGAGCTCACAGCTATATCCTTTCTCCAAAGCAAAAAGTAATTTACTAAGAAAGCGTTATTTGTGCAGTTGCAAAATCCCTCTTCTATAGCCCTACCTTTCAAGCCCTTCTCCCCTCTCAACTTAGCTACATTAGCCTTCTACATTGATTCAATTGGCAGGTGATTTATCAGGCCAGCATTTCATCTTCCCTACAAAGGCAAAACGTGCCCTGTTCCCGGGTGCTACAAGAGGGAACAGACGAATATTCCTTTGATGCTACAAGGACACCAGACTGATAAAATTTGCTCCTGCATTGAACTTGACATGGAAGTGGAGTGCTTTAACTTTTAAAAGTCTGTTCTGTAACTCTCAGAAAAACTGATGACCCTCATTGATATTCACTTTTCAAGTGCAGATAAATCTTCTCTGTTATTTTTTTCTTCTATTCTAGGTCCAAAATTTTCACCTTTTACACATAAACACCCTGTTATCTCAAACTGACAAAAATCTTCCTACCTGCTGAGTCACTCAGTCCATCAAGCTACTTATTCATCTATCTGTCCATAAGTAGCGGGGATGGAAACATGTTGCTTATAAACCAAAGTCACCTGCATTTGCTTCCACATACTAGAGAGTGGGATGATTTATAACCAAGAGGAGATTGTTTAAAAAAGTACCGTAGTCCCTCCTCCCTATATTTCAGTGAGGCAAATAAGAAGTAAATGTGTAAGAAAGTGAGAAGAATCTGGAGTTCAAAGGCATCACAGGAGCTAAGGAAGGGGTATTAGCAGTGCCACTTCACAGGTGAGTGACTTGTGCAGCCACACAGGACCCTGCATCCAGAAGGGCTCCACACTTGGTTTAATGTTCTGTTGTCACTATCTTGAAATCCTTAATAATTTTTGAAGAAGAGAACTGCATTTTTATATAGCACTGGGCCTGCAAATTATGTAGCCAGTTTTGGATAGAAACACTTCATTTTCTTTAATTTAGCCCAAATTTTGAGTTAAATACAGTGAAATATTGCCAATCAAGTGTCTGATGCCTATATCCAGGTGTGAAGTAATACAGCAAATATTATGGAAAGCCACTTAATAGCAGTAATGACTCTCATATCCTATAGTTCTGTGTTTTCAGACACTAGGGATGGTTTATTCCACAGGTTGGGGTTAATTTATAGGACTTGCATTTATTTAATTAGACTGAGACTTCTTCTCCTCCCTTCACTTTTATGAGTGTGTCCTGTGGTTTTTCTAGGTAACTGATTTTCATAATGGAGGGTTGTTAGGACATGGATTAACTTAACACAGACTACATAAACCTCAGGCTTATTTTTTACATTTATTTTTTAAAAGCTGAATGTTTCCTTGTGGTCAATCTGATTAGGCTTGAGTAGGCCAGGCTGTAGTAACCTCCTGGAAGATAGCTGTTCTTACCCACCTCTCTGCCTTTTAGGCTGCAAAAGTCAGTCTTTAAGTCAGTCAGTCTTTAAGTTCCCAAGTGCCAGATACTCTCTTCACTAACATCTCTTAAAGCTATACACAATAACATTTATCAAATCCTGGCTAATGGGAGCTGAGGGAAAAGGCCTGTTGGAGGCTTTGAGGAAAGGTTTTTTTTTGATGATAAAGAGAGGAGACACTTAGCCACATTGCTTGTCTTTGGATACGGTTGTATGAACACATGATGCATGGAGCTACAGCAAAATCTTGTGACAATGAGGGCAAAGCATGAAAACGGAAGAGAGGTGGAAAGCACATAGGACACTGATGAAGCCATTTTGTTATTGGATCAAGCAATGCTGAAACAACCTACCTCTTCAGAAGTTTTGTAAATTTAAGCCAATGGTTCTCAAAGTGTAGTCCCCTGGACCAGCAATGTCAGCACTGCTGAGGAATTTGTTAGGAAAGAGAATTCTCGGGCCCCACCTTAGATTACTGAATCAGAAACACTGGAGATGAAACCAAGCATTCTGTGTTTTAACAAGTGCTCTTGGTAATTCTGATGCATACTGAAGTTTAAGAACTATTGAATTAAACTATATTTTGTCAGCTATTCTGTTCACTGTAATTCAAACAATCTCAACTTGATCATAAGAGACTGGAACACTAAAATATGATCATATTTTCTTTTAAGTTATATTTTGACAACATAGATTCCTGAATTAGAAATAATTAAACTTAGTATTTAGTTAACACAAATAGTTTAACTAAGATCTTATCACTTTGCTCGTAACATCCATCTGCAAGAATCATCATGATTATCAGATAAAAGTTGATTGAATATT
This sequence comes from Eumetopias jubatus, assembly GCF_037043125.1. Taxonomy (NCBI): domain Eukaryota; kingdom Metazoa; phylum Chordata; class Mammalia; order Carnivora; family Otariidae; genus Eumetopias; species Eumetopias jubatus. Next base: position 83,142,919 of record NW_028274811.1, on the reverse strand, counting down.
ATATTATTATTTGTCTCATAAAAGTGACACAGTAGACACAAGGGGACACTAGAGCCTCTTTTTTTTTTCTTTTTGGTCAGTGTATTCTTACTAGATCAATTTATTTGTGCCAGACTAAGTGGAGTTATAGGCTGTAATATTTAGTTTTAACCACATGAATTTTCACAAAATAAGGGAGTTAAGATACTCCTAAAAAGAAATTACAGGTTGAAGAAATCATAAATAAGTATAGGTGAAAATAGTGGTGTTGCTGTTTTCCATTTGGTTCGTGGGCATTTTGCTGACCTTGTTAAAAGACAAAAACAAGTATGTTCTAAAATGACACAGTGAGAAGTTGCCAAATATTATTTAAAATAATCAGGAAGATTTACACCTACTATTTTTAGTGCTAACCCTCACTCTAAGTGGATATTTGCCTATAAATATTAGTTAACAATAGTTATAGCCATATCTGTAACTATCTATCATTATCCACACTATATGCCACTACTGTTTTATTTTTCACTGACATCTAACATTTTATTTTGCTACTGATTTTATTCTATTTTTTAAATGATAGAGGATATTTAATCAAAAAAGTTTATAGGCTCTTGACTCATAGAATGAGGTCAAAATACCTTGCTTTTCATACTATGATTTCTGGCATCTGAGCCCAATCTGCTTTTCAGTCATAATTTTCCTTTATTCTTCCTTCATGCTCTGTGTGCTTTTGCTACACTAAAGGAGCTGCTCACTCTTCTCCATACCCAGCTCTACACACTTTCTCAAACTAATCTCAGCCAGGAGTCATTTCACCTTCCCTGAACTCTCATAATGAGAGTTGATGCTTTATAGCCTTTTAAGTTCTTTGTGGGCAGAATTCATTATCCGATTCATTTTACATCTCCCATAATGCATAGGATGTGGATTCCAAGAAAATGTGTTAGTAGAAGTAAGAAAGGAGAAAAGAAGTATCAACTGTGTGAGCAAAGAAATAGTTTTTCACCTTTCCTGTCTCGAGGTTCAGGTTGATGGGAGTCACCAAGCTATTCAAACTAATTCCTTTAATCATCTCATTTTGAAAGTGTACTTCTTTTTACACTGTATTTCATGACTAGAGTAAGCTTAAAGTATCACCAGGACTACAGCAAACAGAAACTTGAGAGGCAGAAGTGTGTGGGCCATGGACATGTTATGGTTCAGAGCTAGGTGACAGTCCCAGATCCATTGCTTACTAAATGTGCACATGCAACTGTTCTCCAAACTCTTTCTTCTTGAACGTTTTCATCTTTAAAATGGCTATATGAATTCAAATAAGTGATACATGAAAGCAACTTAGCATGGTACCTGGATATAACAAATGTCCTATTTGCTGTGAATGGGAAATTTTGTTTTCCTCTACTCAGAACACTTCTGATACCAAATGTGTGGGTTTTTTTTTTTTCCCACACCAACCAATTCTCCAACTCTCTTGACACCAACTGGGTGTCCTATGATTCAGTTATGACATTAACTGCCTGGAGTTAGTGCAGATATCACAGGTTAAGGGCTCAGTACCACATGACTGCCTTGTGCTTCAGATGCCAGTCAAAAGTCAAAGGTTGTTAATTATACTTCTGACCAACAGGCTGTAAATTGAGAGTTCCCTTAACCCTGTCCTCAGTTTTGATGATTTGTTATAAAGGCTCAAAGACCTCAAAGGAATATTTACTTATGTTTACTGGTTTATCATGAAGAATATGATCAAGGATACAGACAAGCAGTCAGATAAAGGGGTACGTAGGGTGAGATGTGCAAGGGTCCTGAATGCAGGAGCTTCTGTCCCTATGAGTTTGGGGTGCTCCACACTCCTAGCATATGGATGTGTTCATCAGCTTGGAAGCTCTCTACCCTCTGTAGTTTAGAAAACTTTTATGGAGGCTTCATCATGTTAGCGTGATCAACCTCCAATTTCCAATGCCGCTCCCCTCCCTGGAGGATGAAGTTTGGAGCTGAAAGTTCCATGCTTGGCCTTTCTGGCTACCAGCCCCCATCGAGAAGCCTAGCAAGAGTTGCCTCATTAGAGCAAAATATGCTCCTAGCATCCACAAAATTCCAAGGGATTTAGGAGCTCTGTGTGAGACACTCCTATCACTTCCATCACTCAGGAAATTATAAGGTTTTAGGAGCACTGTTTTAGGAATCAGGGACAGAGACCAAATAGATAGTTCTTATTATGTCACAGCTACCTCTTATTATTAATCATTCTTCCCATTTCATGTGTCCTTAAAGACTAATTATGATAATATGTATGCATAATATGCTTATTTTCCTAAATTCTAAAGTTAATTAGCATTGGTACAACTATCTTACAGTTCATTCATAGCTTAGTAATTTATGCTTTGATTATTTTCTTAGACTTTTTAACATGAATCATTTCCTATAATCAACGTTATTAATTTTACACTTTAAATCACCTCCAACATTTATTCAATTGGCCATTTAACATTCTGGGAGGTGGAAAAGAAAGTTTATATACTTGCAAATAATAGAAGTTAAATTGAAAGGAGAACTATAACAATAAGGAAATGGTATCAAATAAATAATACCAGAAATTCCTCATATCTGAAAGATACCAGTCTTCAGATAAAGTTTCACCGAGTCTCTAATAAAATGGGGAAAACAAAAAACAATCTCATACCAATGTGTACATATCATTGTGTGATTTTTAACACACTAACACTAAAGAGGCATTTCTAAAAGATTCAAAATGTTGTGTGAGGGGTAACTGTTCTGATACAAATAATAGGATATCAAAATATCATTCATCTCTCAATGCTAACCCATATCCTAGAAGTTCTTAAAGCAATGCCTCTAATATGATGGTTTTCATCCTGTAAGACTATAGTCAGACTGTCAATCAGCTGTGAGAAAAGAAAAAATATAATCTCAAAAATGTAAGGACTTAATTATTTAGCTCTTGTGCAATCTGCCTTAGGAAGGTTCTAGCGAATGTACCTAAGAAAAATAAATGAACCCACACGTGTGCAAAAAAGCACGCTATCCAGGAAAAAGGCTATCTAATACAGGAGAATGAAGATTTGAAATTCCAGAGTGACAGCTGTGTTTCAGCACAGAGAGAAGTAATCCTTCATATTAGAGCTAGTGGTTAGAGGGCTGCATGGAAGAAGTTCAAGTTTTCTGAAATATTTGGGTATTACGGAAAATTATTACTGGGCATTTGACAACTTTGATGGAACATTTGGATAAATATCAACAATAGATACACAGAACACAAAGAAATCTTGAAAGGCAGAAATGGACTCTAAGGAAAAAAAAGCTTGTATTGAGAAGAAAACATAAATCACCTGACATAGCAATAAATAAACAGTCTTTACAAGACTGTAATTATATAAAATCGACTAATGATTTCACCAAACAAAATAGTACAGTATTCGAATGCTGTGGGAGAGGAATTTGGAAGTGGTGATGGTGGAATAAGAGAATTTAAACATTAAAACAGGAAGTCAATAGTTGCTGCCAAGAACAGATAAAGAACTACAAGTTTTAAAAATTTTACTTAGGAAAATAGTGATGAATACCAAAAGAAATAGCTAATAGAGTTGAAAGCCATTAGGGGAGAGAAGTCTGGAATTGGCTTCCTCCTTTCCTCCCTCTTTTTCTCTACTCCCCAATTCCAATTTACTTGCCTTCCTGAGACCATTAGGCAACTCCATATGTCTGAGGTCTCTGTGCATGAGGTATCTGGCTTTGTTGAGGTCTTGCAGTATCCTGGGTTCTCTTCTCTTTGAGCCAAACAGTGATATGGACTTTGGGGGTTAGAGACCAGGGACGAGGCCCTGAGGGCAGTAGATTATAGGAAAAGCTGTGCTTAAGACAACTGTGGACTCAAGGGACACTTGGATGTTGAGCTATATTAGCGTACCAGGTATTGCAGATTCCTAGAGAACTGGAAGAAGGGTGAGTCCGTGGGATGAGCCTCCCCTACCCATGAAGCTGTAAGAATATGGACAGACTGCTGAACAGGGTTTCTTATAGATGCCCGTAGCTTTGAAATGGAAGAAAGTGATGAATGACATTTTACATTTCATACTATAGGAGTCCCACCATTTAGGATATTATAACAATGAGATCTAAACCCAAGGGAGCTGACATGGAAAAGCAGGCACCCATCTGAGAGGTCTAGTAGAGAGAAAACAATCATGTTGAAACACCCAGATAAAAGCCCAATGAAATAAAATGCTTGTGGAGATATCTGGATACCTGAATTAATATAGTAATTTGGGAAAAGACAAACACACCAAAAGTAATACTTTCTGGAACTTACAAACATGATTTGTGATTAAAAAATATGAGTATCAAATCAGTTTTTGATCATTGCTAAGACTCAAATTAGTGTCCTTGACAAGAGAACCCTGGAGTTTCTCACAGCAGAAACAAGTAACACACACTACTTCTTCTTCTTTTTTAAGATTTTATTTACTTATTTGACAGAGAGAGAGAGAGCGAGCACAAACGGGGAGCAGGAGAGGGAGAAGCAGGCTCCCCACTCAGAGGGAGCCCAACGTGGGGCTTGATCCTGATCCTGGAATCCAGGATCATGACCTGAGCTGAAGGCAGACACAACCAACCCAGACACCCAGGCACTGCAACACACACTACTGTTTCTCATCATTGACTAGACCAGTGTCAGGGACGCACTTAACTGCAAAGGGTGGGAAGTACAGATCTTGTCACGTACCTGGAGAGAAGGGAAAAGGTCCTATGAGCCCATGACTGAACAGTGAGAGTTGCCAACACCACCTGTGGTCAGAGAAAAGATTCTACCTAATTTCAAATGAACTGAAACCCAAAAAAAAGGAAATATTAGTGAATAATAATAGTGACATAAGATATAGATGTACGTAACAATACAGAGATAGAAATATAATGATTAAGGATAGAGTTCCTGGAGATACATAATACAAATGCTCAATAAGACTGTTTAAAACAGAAAAGACATTCTGTGAGAGACATTCTAATAGAAACTACCTCTGTAAACCCTACTTGGAGGTTGGGAGGGAGGAGATAAAAACATCCTAAATGTTTCACTGATCATGAGGAGGAAATTAAAAATGGGGAAGAAAGAAAAGGAATCCTATTTTATAGGTTTTATTCTATGGGAGGAAGAAATAAAGCAAAAGAATATGGGAATTAGAACATCATCGTGAGAGAGGCAGTGGGTTTAAGTGAGGGAAAAGTTGGTAATATAAAAGTAATAGAATAAATAATACAATCGTGTGTGTTTAAGAAAGTAATGAGACAAAACATTGTTATAGAAAGGAAAAATCTTCAAACTAATTGGTAGACACCTAGAAGTCAAAATAGCCAGCAAAAAAATAGACCAAGAATAAAATAAAATCTAAAATAATTTAATAAAGTTAAAATAAAATCAAAGATATCATTAATTACACTAAATATGAATAGACTGAAATGAAACTATCCATTAAAAAAACAGACGTAGATTAGAATAGAAAGCAAAACGGAGATATATGCTGTTTCCAAGGAATACACTTAAAATAGTAATAATAATGAGGAGGAGGAAGAAAAGGAGGTGAAGAGGGAAAAAGCAAAGAGATGGACAAAGAGGTACCAGGTATTTGAAAGCAAAAGAAAATAAAATTGACAAAGTTATCTTACAACAAGTTGGAATTTAAAATTAAAATCACTGAAGATGATTTAGAGGGACAAGATACACATTAAATAGTACAAATGAGGATAATAAAATATATATAAAACAGTATGACAGCTAAAGACAAAACAAAAAGTATTAGATTATAAGAGATAGAAATATATAAAATTCAAAAATGCAAAATACTTGAAGATTTTATTAGTGTCATCTCAGCATTACAGAAGTCATAGCTAAGATTTGGAGGCTGCTCTCCTAAGAAGGACTGGGATTTGTGCAAGAATAGCAGGGAACTTCAATTAAGTAGCTACGAACCTTTAAGTACTATTTTATTTTTTCCAAATTATAGTGATATACTTGATAAACCTAAATATTAATTTAAATCCATGTCTGTGAAATATTCATTTCTCAGAATGAAAGGAGAAACATAGGAGGCTATTCCTTATGACAATGTTGTCTATTCTCAGGAAAGTGAGTATTTAAATTTATGCCATCCTGTTTCCCTCTGAGAAGATTAACATGTTAACTTTTTCTTCATTCATGCTTAACTGCAAATAAATATATACATTTCATTAAATAAAATAATTACAATTATGAACATGCCACATAAATTTGTGTTGTTTATTTCAAATGAGAAAATTTAAAATCAATAAATTTGTGACAAACTGGTAATTGTCTTTCAAAAGAATCTCATTTCAAGGGAAAAAATATTTTCTTGGTGAAAGAATATATAATTTCTTTTATTTTAAAATTGCATTTATGTTTGGTTTAAATTGTTATTTCATGGGCGGTTTCTTAAAAATCTCTGTAGACATTAATGAAATTCTGGACCTGTTTCTAGTCAGTGTATGCTATTTTGTCAATGCTTTTTTTTTTTTTTTTTAAGCAACTAACATTTCCCTGAAGCAAACCAAGTTGCTATAAAATGGATGAATTGAGAGAAGACCTAGAACATTTTTTGGACTTCTTGCCAGGCCCATTTTAATTAAAAGCTTTAACAACATTCTTTTTAGGAGATATGTGGATGAATTCATGGGAATCTAATTTGGTTCTTATTTTCCTTTATGACTTTCTTTTTCAAAATTCTTCTGTTTTACATAATCATTTTTAAAAATGTAATTTTATCAAATTGAAACTGATTTAATGAGGATGTTAATTGGAATTATGTTAAATTGGAGGAAATTACCATATTCATAACACTCATTATTCCTGTCGAGAACTTTCTGTATCTCTTACATAGTCAAACCTGGTTTTATATTTCTTAGCAACATTTGATACTTTTCTCTATACATTATTCACGTATTTTTATTTATTTAATTCCTATTTTTAAGTTATCTTCTTAATTGTATTTTCTGTATTGTTATTGCAACTTTATTTTGGGTTTGTAATACTAGTTTTTCTGTCCATTACCTTAATAATTTTTTTTTTTAAGATTTTATTTATTTATTGGTCAGAGAGACAGTGAGAGAGGGAACACAAGCCAGGGGAGTGGGAGAGGGAGAAGCAGGCTTCTCCCTGAGCCCAATGTGGGACTCGATCCCAGGACCCTGGGATCATGACCTGAGCCGAAGGCAGATGCTTAATGACTGAGCCACCCAGGCACCCAATAAATTTGCTTTTTAAATCTAATTGTATTTTAGTATTTTATTTTAGATTTTCTAGATAGACCATCAATCTTAAACATAGTAATTTTGAATTTATAAAATTTTCATCTATTATTTCTATTTCTTGTCTTATTGCATTGGATGGAATGAAGTAAATAGTAATTAGCACAGTAGGCATCCTTATTATGAAACTTAAAATATCACTGGGAAAGCCTCTAATGCTTGTCCATTAATGTGTAGTTGTTTATTCATTTAAGACAAATTCTATAGCATTTTTTAGAGAGTGCTTATCTATTGCAACTTTACTACGGATCTTTCTTGGGATTGTAGTTGAGTTTCATCAAACATCTTTTGAGCATTGTTGAGATGATCATATAGTTTTTTACCTAAGGTCTATTTGTGTTATAATTTATATAAAAATATTTGTGTAGGGAAATTTTGTGTAGGGAAAAACCTCATTTGGCTGTGGTGAACTAATTTTTAATAAATTATTGAATTAAATTTGTGGTGTTTTATTTGGCATTTTGACATATGATTTATGTTTCATTCCATGATTTTTTCTTTGTTCAATCTTTATCTTTTTTTAAAGCAGGGGAATGAATAACACTTAATCCAACTACATATTCTGAAAGGGATTATAAGGAGTGGGAATTATTCAATGCTTAATATTTGTCTGAATTCACCAGTAAAGTTATTTGAACCAAGATATTATTTTAGAGATAATTTTTCCTAGATTTTCTATTGTCATTGGTCTGGTTTGATTTTCTAATTCTTGAATTAATTATGGGAATTCAAAATTCCAATTCTGTCAGAAAATTCACTATGTTAGGATATAAAGCATATTAGCATAAGTTCATGGACACTATTTCATAACTTAAAAAATCTCCAATTATTATTTACCATTTCTTATTTTAATGTTTTTTTAAAAAACATATTAAAATTATTTTATTTATAAATAGTATACAAGTTTATCACCATTATATACTAATCAGTTGCTTATATTAAGTTGCTTACATGATTTTATAGTTTTATTTTCATATTGTTCACTTACATTTGTATTATTAACTTCTTTTTTTTAAAGATTTTATTTATTGGACAGAGAGAGACACAGCAAGAGAGGGAACACAAGCAGAGGGAGTGGAAGAGGGAGAAGCAGGCTTCCCGCCAAGCAGGAGCCTGATGCAGGGCTTGATCCCAGGACCCTGGGATCACGACCTGAGGCGAAGGCAGACGTTTAATGATGGAGCCACCCAGGCACCCCTCTGTTATTAACTTCTTGACTTACTCTGTATTATGTTATAAAAATGTAGCCACATATTTTGTATTCTTTGGATTCACTGCGTTCTTTCTGATCAATGTCATAAATTCTAAAAATTGTTTCATGTAATTGAAAAGTTGTGTATTCTGTTTATAAGATGTATATTTACATGTATTATCAATTAAACTATTTTCTATATTATTTCATTTGGTTTTTTTGTATGTTATTTACATATTTTGTCTTCTTTATTTGACTAATTATGTGGGTTTAAAAACACTATAATTGTTTTTTTCTTACTTTTCCCCCTTATATATCTCCTTTTAAGTAATAGTATTCAAACCATCTACTTCTAAGAGAACATAGTTTATTCTCATATGTCTACTGAGAACATCATATACTTACAGCAAAGCTCAGACAGTATAATTGTTGGAAAAGGTAGGAAAGCCATGATAAGTTGTAATTATCTTCATCAACATTAAAATGTGAGATAAATTCAATTAGTATAAATGTCCAGAAAAAGACAGTATTTTGAAGGAATTATAAAGATAAAAGTGCATTTAAAATGGAAAATTACAAAATAACATTTTACTCTGCCCTAAAAAAATAACTTGTTTGTGGAAATTATTGAAATGGTATGTTTATTTGGGAACTCATTAAAATCAAAGTCCAAATTAAAATGTAAAAGTCAAATATATATTTGAATTATTTTCTAGATATATTTCTACAATTTTAATTTTCTGCTCAGAAGTTATATTAAGTATTTGCAGGGGCTTCTTTTTTCTTCTGATAAGGAATGACAAATTATTACCAATTTGCAAAAATTTCAGGGCATATTTGAAGAGAGAATAATGTTTTAAGGAGAATAACGTTGAAAATGGAAATATGCTAATCTTTAGTATCTTATAGAAATGAGATGACAGTTTGATCTATATCTCTGAGCTCAAAGATCCTTTTCTTGACTGCCTTTCTACATCTTACGGGTAATTTCCTCTTGGTCTTAGTGAGTGACATTAAAATTTTTTGTTGAAAGATTTAGTTGTGCCACAAAGTAAAAGCCTGCTTATTTGGTTACAGTTTGATGCTGACCAAATGTTCTTTTGAAAAGTAATTCCAACATCTGCCAATTAAATTCCATCATACATCAAATTAGATGTTAGGACTATTTCTTGCCATCTGTATTCTGTAAACTCTTGAATGATAATTTACCATGATTATACAGAATATATTTTTTAGATGGGGAATCTATTTTGCTTAATCTGTGATGGATTTGTGATATGTTATCATGCTAATTTTGAAGAGTTTTAGGGTTTTTAAAAAAAAATCAAGTGTGGTTGTCACTTCCTCTTGGGCACACAAAAAATTATACTTTCCAATACCTTGCAATTAGAAGGGACCATGTAATTAATTCTGGCCAATAAAATGTGAAATGAATTGAAATGGTGTGTGCCACACCAGGGTAATGAAATTAAAAGCCTCTTAGTGACTTGATAGTGTCTTCCTTTCCTTGTCTGTGGTGGTTGTAGGCTTCATTAGCTGAGAAGTTAGAATCAAAAGATTAAAGCACCCTGAATTCCTGAGTCACTGCATGGTAGACAGATGGCCTCGGTAGTGGCCTAGACCTATGTGGACTTTGCATGGATAAGGAAGAAATTTTTATTGTCTTAAACTGTGGAGACTTTGGGTGTTTGTTATTGCAGCCTGGTCCCTTGTGACAAATTTGGGGCTTTTATTTACCAGTAGGGAGTTTATGAATATACGCTTACACTTATAACTACTCAGATACTTTTTTTAAATTGAGTCTGCTTAAAAAAAATTCCTTCTCAATATAAATAATATGAAAATTTAATAATTTTACATTCATATACATTTATTTTTGTAAAATATGCTTTGTATCTAATGTTTCTATTCACTTCACAGTTATCAAATATGTCTGTGCACAGTGGCAATTATATTTGACCCAGAAATGTTGAACTCATCCATTTTATTTGTAACACTTGTCTTGGGACATGATTGATTATGTGAAATGTGCTCCACCCATTGAATTTTGTTGTTATATTTTGTACTTGTCACATAGAATGCTTAACATGAAATATTTATGTCTCCTGAGGAGACTTAAATATGCTCCTCAGCATTTGAAGTAGACAATTGTGGTAGTAAATATTTATTAATTGTAAAGCATGACACCAAAATTTATGAGATGGACTACATGCATATGGAATTTCCATACTGAATGCCAGTGTACACGTTGATGTGTAATGGATAATAAGGCTGACATCTCTGAAAATGACTGTAAGCTCTTTTGAGGAAAGAATTCATAAATAAAGACATTACTTAGCCTTTTTTTTTCTGTTCTGTTTTCTTTTTTCCCCTCAAAATTTGGTGACAGAAATAAAAACTTTCTTTCCATTGTGCTCTCTTCCCTTGTGCCTGTGAAATTACTCACTCGTACATTTAACAACTATTTATTGAGTACCTACTCTATGCCAGGTACTGCTTTAGATGGTGAATCTGAACATTTAAAAAGCAGGTAATTTTCCTGCTCTCGTGAAACTTCTATTCTACCAGAGAAAATAACAAGATAAATACATGTGATGATTTCATGGAGTAATAAATCCTATGAAGTTGATGTGATGGGGTAGTGATCAGAGTATCTTAGGGAAAGTGGTATTTGAACTAAAGCCTGAATGATGATATGCAATCCCTGTAAAAATCAGATTAAAAAATATATATATTTTGGAGCCCATGGAGATCAAAATAAAACAGTGTAATAATTATCAGGAGATACTTCTTGGTTTAAATTCTCTATGTAGAGGCATTATCCTATACAATGATCTTTTCATTTGGGCTTAAGGGACTGAAAATGTGCTCAAGAAGCTATTCTTGGTAATAATTTTCAATTTTTAGATGCAAGAATCATCAATTATTTTTGTGCAGTCCTCTCCATCTTCCAATGAGTGCAGTAGTGTGTCTAGCTCAATGCCTATACCTTACTCAGTTCTTTCCTGCTAAAGCTGTTATATTTCTTAACTATTTTTCTTAATCACCTGGAGTATGCAATGCCTTTCAAATACCCACCCACATCCATTGGATTCACTCCAAATCATTTCTCATAGGCAACTAAATTAAACCCTTTTTAAAATATCAATCTTATTACCACCCCAAGGCCCCTTACACACATATCTGAGATTCTCTGTGAGCTTCTCTTTGCTCTTCGAATGAAGTCACTAGATCCTAATAAGTCCTAGACAGCCTACACGATCCCTTCACATCCCTGCCTCTCTTGGCCTCTCTACCCTAGAACACAAGAATTGGTTAACTTTCTTGCATGCATCATGTTCCATCCTGCCACAAATCTTTGTATATGTTACTCCATCTGGAATATTCTTAACTCACCTTATATCCTAATGATTTCTTTACAGTTTTCAATGCCTGCATTATTTTAAATGTTAGGAAACATACATAGAATAACTACAAATACCATTGTTTAGACATTATTTACTGAATTAAATATTTTGTCAAATTTGTTTCAGAATTTTTAAAAAAATTTTTATGATTAAGAGTCTCTTATGGTCTCCCTCTCTAATTTTGTCTTGTTTTATTTTTTCCTCTCTTCCCCTATGATCCTCTGTTTTGTTTCTTAAATTCCACATGTGAGTGAGATCATATAATTGTCATTCTCTGATTGACTTATTTCACTTAGCATAACACAATACCCTCTAGTTCCATCCACATCATCTCAAATGGCAAGATTTCATTTTTTTCTGATGGCTGAGTAGTATTCCATTGTATATATGTGTCACATCTTCTTTATCCATTCATCTGTTGATGGACATCTGGGCTCTTTCCATAGTTTGGCTATTGTGGACATTGCTGCTCTAAACATTGGGGTATAGGTGACCCTTCAGATCACTACATTTGTATCTTTGGGGTAAATACCCAGTAGTACAATTGCTGGGTATTCAACTTTTTGAGGAACCTCCATACTGTTTTCCAGAGTGGCTGCATCAGCTTGCATTCCCAACAACAGGATAAGAGGGTTCCCCTTTCTCTGCATCCTTGCCAACTTCCATTGTTTCCTGACTTGTTCATTTTAGCTATTCTGACCAGTGTGAGGTGATATCTCATTGTGGTTTTGATTTCCCTGATGCTGAATAATGTTGAACATTTTTTTCATGCGTCTACTGACCATTTGTATGTCTTTGGAGAAATGTCTGTTCATGTCTTCTGTCCATTTCTTGATTGGATTATTTGTTCTTTGGGTGTGGAGTTTGATAAGTTCTTTATAGATTTTGGACACTAGCCCTTTATCTGATATTTACAAATATCTTCTCCCATTCTGTCTTTTGGTTTTCTCAACTATTTCCTTGGCTGTGCAGAAGCTTTTTATCTTGATGAAGTACCAATAGTTAATATTTGCCCTTGTTTCCCTTGTCTTTAGAGACATGTTTACCCAGAAACTGCTGTGGCCAAGGTCAAAGAGGTTGCTGCCTGTGTTCTCTTCTAGGATTTTGATGGATTCCTATCTCACATTTAGGTCTTTCATCCATTTTGAGTCTATTTTTGGGTATGGTATAAGAAAATGGCCCAGTTTCATTTTTCTACATGTAGCTGTCCAATTTTCTCAAAATCATTTGTTGAAGAGACTTTTTTTCATTGGCTATTCTTTCCTGCTTTGTCGAAGATTAGTTGACCATAGAGTTGAGGTTCCATTTCTGGGTTCTCTATTCTGTTCCATTGATCAATGTGTCTGTTTTTGTACCAGTACCATACCATCTTGATGGTTATAGCTTTGTAATAGAGCTTGACGTTTGGGATTGTGATGTCACCAGCTTTGGTTTTCTTCTTCAACATTCCTTGGCTATCTGGGGTCTTTTCTGGTTCCAAACAAATTTTAGAATTATTTGTTCCAGTTCTGTGAAAAAAGTTGATGGTATTTTGATAGGGGGTGCATTGAACGTACAGATTGCTCTGGGTAGCATAGACATTTTAACAATATTTGTTTTTCTAATCTATGAGCATGGAACATTTTTCCATTTCTTTGTGTCTTCCTTAATTTCTTTATTGAGTGTTCTACAGTTTTCAGAGTACAGATCCTTTGCCTCTTTGGTTAGGTTTATTCCTAGGTATCTTATGGTTTTGGGTGCAGTTGTAAATGAGATCAACTTAATTTCTCTTTCTTCTGTCTCACTGTTAGTGTATAAAATTCAACTGATTTCTGTGCATTGATTTTATATCCTCCTACTTTGCTGAATTCCTGTATGAGTTTTAGCAATTCTGGAGTGCAGTCTTTTGGATTTTCCACATATAGTATCATGTTATCTGTGAAGAGTGAGAGTTTGACCTCTTCTCTGATGATTTGGGTGCCTTTTATTTCTTTTTGTTGTCTGATTGCTGAGGTTAGGACTTCTAGTACTATGTTGAACAACAGTGGTCAGAGTGAACATCCCTGCCATGTTCCTGACCTTAGGGGGAAAACTGAGAGCTTTTCCCCATTGAGAATGATATTCCCTGTGGCTTTTCAGGTATGGCTTTTATGATATTGAGGTATGTTTCCTCTATCCCTACACTGTGAAGAGTTTTAATCAAGAAAGAATGCTGTACTTTGTCAAATGTTTTTTCTGCATCTATTGAGAGGATCATATGGTTCTTGTCCTTCCTTTCATTATTATTATTATTTATTATTTAGATTTTATTTATTTATTTGTCAGAGAGAGAGAACAAGCAGGGGGAGCTGCAGGCAGGGGAGAAACAGGCTCCCCACTGAGCAAGGAGTGCAATGTGGGACTCGATCCCAGGAACCTAGGATCATGATCTGAGCTGAAGGCAGACACTTAACCGACTGAGCCACCTGAGTGTTCCTGTCCTTTCTTTCTTTCTTTCTTTTTTAAACATTTTATTTATTTTTTGACAGAGAGAGAGAGACACAGAGAGAGGGAACACAAGCAGGGGGAATGGTAGAGGGAGAAGCAGGCTTCCCACTGAGCAAGGAGCCCGATGTGGGTGGGGCTTGATCCCAGGACCCTGGGATCATGACCTGAGCTGAAGGCAGACGCTTAATGACTGAGCCACCCAGGAGCCCCCTGTACTTTATTAATGTAGTGTATCACATTGATTGATCTGTGGATGTTGAACAGCCCTTGTAGACCAGGAATAAATCCCCCTTGGTCATGGTGAATAATCCTTTTAATGTATTATTGTTGGATCCTATTGGCTAGTATCTTGGTGAGAATTTTTGCACCCATGTTCATCAGGGATATTGGTCTGTAATTCTTTTCGGTGGAGTCTTTGTCTGGTTTTGGGATCAAGATAATGCTGGTCTCATAGAATGAGGAAGAAGTTTCTCTTCCATTTCTATTTTTTGGAACAGTTTCAGAAGAATAGGTATTAATTCTTCTCTAAATGTTTGGTAGAATTCCCCTGGAAAGCCATCTGGCCCTGGACTCCTGTTTGTTGGGAGATTTTTGATTTCTGCTTCAATTTCCTTGCTGATTATGGGTCTGTTTAGGTTTTCTATTTCTTCCTGGTGCAGTTTTGGTAGTTTATATGTCTCTAGGAATGCATCCATTTCTTCCAGATTGCCTAATTTGTTGGCATATAGTTGCTCATAATATGTTCTTATAACTGTTTCTATTTCTTCAGTGTTGGTTGTGATCTCCCTCTCCTCTTTCATTCATGATTTTATTTCTTTGGGTCCTTTCTCTTTTATTTTTGATAAGTCTGGCCAGGGGCTTATCAATCTTATTAATTCTTTCAAAGAATCAGCTCCTAGTTTCATTGATCTGTTCTAATGTTTTTTGGTTTCTATTTCATTGATTTCTGCTCTGATCTTTATTATTTCTCTTCTCCTGCTGGGTGTAGGCTTTATTTGCTGTTCTTTCTCCATCTCCTTTAGGTGTAGGGTTAGGTTGTGTATTTGGGATCTTTACTGTTTCTCGAGAAAGGCTTGTATTGCTATATAGTTGCCTCTTAGCCTTTGCTGTATCCCAAAGGTTTGGAACCGTGGTGTTTTCATTTTCATTTGGTTCCATGTATTTTTTAAATTCTTCTTTAATTTCCCGGTTGACCCATTCATTCTTTAGTAGGAGGCTCCTTAGCCTCCATGTATTTGAGTTCTTTCCAAATTTCCTCTTGTAATTAAGTTCCCGTTTCAAAGCATTGTGGTCCAAAAATATGCAGGGAATGATCCCAGTCTTTTGGTACTGGTTGAGACGTGATTGGTGACCCACTATGTGATCTGTTCTGGAGAATGTCCCATGTGCACTAGAGAAGAATGTGTATTCTGTTGCTTTAGGATGGAATGCTCTGAATATATCTGTGAAGTCCATCTGGTCAAGTGTGTCATTCAAAGCCCTTGTTTCCTTGTTGATATTCTGTTTAGATGATCTGTCCATTGCCATCAGTGGGGTGTTAAAGCCCTCTACTATTATTGTATTATTATTGATGTGTTTCTTTAATTTTGTTATTAATTGGTTTATTTAATTGGCTGCTCCCATATTAGGGGCATAAATACTTCTAATTATTAGATCTTCTTGTTGGATAGACCCTTTAATTATGATATAGTGTCCTTCCTCATCTCTTTTTACAGTCTTTTGTTTAAAATCTAATTTGTCTGATATAAGGATTGCTATGCCAGCTTTCTTTTGATGTCCCATAGTATGATAAATGGTTTTCCACCCCCTCACTTTATATCTGGAGGTGTCTTTGGGTCTAAAATGAGTCTCTTGCAGACAGCCTATCAATGGGTCTTGCCTTTTTATCCAATCTGATACCCTGTGTCTTTTGATTGGGGCATTTAGCCTGTTTACACTCAGAGTAACTACTGTAAGAATCGAATTTAGTGCCATTGTATTACCTGTACTGTTTCTGTATATTGTCTCTGTTCCTTTCTGGTCTATGTTACTTTTGGGCTCTCTCTTTGATTAAAGGATCCCCTTTAATATTTCTTGCAGGGCTGTTTAGTGATCATAAATTCTTTTAGTTTCTGTTTGTTGTGGAAGCTTTTTATCTCTCCTATTTTGAAAAGGATCCCCTTTAATATTTCTTGCAGGGCTGTTTAGTGATCATAAATTCTTTTAGTTTCTGTTTGTTGTGGAAGCTTTTTATCTCTCCTATTTTGAATGACATCCTTTTGGGATAAAGTATTCTTGGCTACATAATTCTCATTTAGCACCTTTAAATATATCAAGCCAGTCCTTTCAGCCTGCCAGGTCTCTGTGGATAGGTCTGCTGCCAGTCTAATGTTTCTACCCTTGTAGGTTACAGACCTCATCCCAAGCTGTTTTCAGGATTTCCTCTTTGTCTCTGAGATTTGCAAGTTTCACTAGTATATGTCGAGATGTTGACCTATTTTTATTGATTTTGAGGGGGGTTCTCTGTGCCTCCTACATTTGAATGCCTGCTTCCTTCCCCAGATTAGGGAAGTTCTCTGCTATAATTTGCTCCAGTATACCTTCCACACCACCCATCTTTCCTCTTCTTCTGGGATCCCAATTATTCTAATATTGTTTCACTCTATGATATCACTTATCTCTCAAATTCTCCTCTCATGATCCATAACTTTATCTTTTTCTCAGCTTCTTTATTCTCCATCATTTTGTCTCTATATCACTAATTATCTCTTCTGCCTCATTTATCTTAGCAGTTAGAACCTCCATTTTTTATTGCATCTCATTAATAGACTTTTTGATTTTGACTTGATTAGATTTTAGTTCTTTTATTTCTCCAGAAAGGGAGATTCTAGTGTCTTCTATGCTTTTTTCAAGCCAAACTAGTATCTTTATAATCATTATTCTGAACTCTAGTTCCAACATCTTACTTGTATCCATACTGATTAGGTCCCTGACAGTCAGTACTGCCTCTTGTTCTCCTTTCTGAGGTGAGTTTTTCCATCTTGTAATTCTGACCAGAGAATAGATGAATGAGAGAAAATACTAAAATGGCAACAACAACCCCAGAGAAATGTACAGTACACAAATCAGAAGAGACCCAAAACTGAAGAGAAAGAAACTAAAAATTTAAAAAAAAAAGAGAGAGAGAGAGAATATAACCAGACAGGTGAACAGAACAGAGTAATACACTGGATCCTGTGTGTATTTTGGTCTCTTAGATAACTAGACCCCAACATTGTAAAGAAAGAAAAATGTTTATATGTACAAAAATAAAATTAAATACATTAAAAGGATAGAATTTATCCATAAAAATGAAAATTAAAAGACAAAAAAAAGAGGGAATATAAACAGACAGGTGAGCAGAACAGAGCAATACATAATATCCTGAATGCAACCCAAAATGGTAAAGAAAGAAAAATTTATATATACACAAAAATAAAATTAAATACAATGAAAGGATAGAATCTAAGTGTAAAAATGAAAAAGAAAAAAATTTTAAAAAAGAACTGACAAGGGGCGCCTGGGTGGCTCAGTCATTAAGCGTCTGCCTTCGTATCAGGTCATGATCTCAGGGTCCTGGGATCGAGCCCCACATCAGGCTCCCTGCTCAGCGGGAAGCTTGCTTCTCCCTCTCCTTCTCCTGCTGCTTCTGTTCCCTCTCTCTCTGTCCAATAAATAAATAAAAGCTTTAAAAAAATAAAAAAAAAAGAACGGACAAAATAAGAAATTGGTTGAAAAGGGGAAGAGAAAATTAAAATTTGAAAGACTTAAGAATCATGGGGGAAAAAAACATGAATTCTATATACCATTTTCACCTAGAGCTGGAGTTTTGCAGTTCTGTGTGATCCATAAACTTGGTCTTAGTTGGATGTTCTTGCTGATCTTCAGGGAGAGGGCCCTGTTGTGCTGATTTTCAGATGTTTTTTCCCCAGGTGGAACTGCACCACCCCCGCCAGGGGGCCAGGCTATATAAGTGGTTCTTTCTGGATTTTCTATGTGGCTTTTGCTTCCTGAGGGCTTTATGAACCACTTTAGAGGATGAGAATGAAAATGGCAGCCTCCTAATTTCTAGCCCCAGAGCCCAGAGCTTGGGGCCTCACTCCTCAGTGTGCCCTCAGGGAAAAGCAGTCAATTACTCCTATCTCCCTGGTCTTTGTCCACAGTGCATGCTCACCCAGCCTGTGACCCAATGTTTCTATCTCAGGCACATGACCCTGCTTCAAGTCTCCAAACCCTGCAGACTCCTGCAGTGTGCATCTGTGCTGCTCTTCCTGGGGGAAGGGGGAGGGGTATTGCAGTGGTTCTGCAGCTTGCTGGGCCCTTGCTCAGAGAGCAATTGCCCAACTGTGCCAAAGTTTGCAGTATATGGTAATCCTGAGCTGAGAGCCCTCTCCTGGGCTCACTGATTGAAGCCACACTCAGGCACCCCCAGTCTTCCTGTGATCCCGGGGATCCCGAGACCACACTGTCCCATCTAGGGTTCTGCCCTGTTTCACGACATGAGTGTCTTTCAGGCAGGGATGTCCCTCAGTGGAGCAGGCTGTTAAAAGTTCTGATTTTGCTCTCCACTGTTACATCACTTTCTGGTGCTGGCTGACAGAGACTCTCTCCCCCCCGCGATTTATCTTCCCATATATCACCTTAAATTCGCTTCTCTGCACCTCCTACCTTGCAGAAGGTGGTCACTTTTCTATTTGTACAGTTGCAGCAATTCTTTACTTAGATCTCTGGTTGAGTTTGCAGGTGTTCAAAATGATTTGATAGTTATTGAGGTGAATTCCTGAGACCAGACAAACCAAGGTTACTCCTACTCCTCCAACATGTTGGATTATCTCTCTAACTTCTCTTTTAACTTAGTTTATGATATCTTTTATGGAAGATATTTTAAATTTTAATGTAATTAAAATTTTTCAGTTTTTTTAACTTATATATTGCTTTTTCCGCTTCTTGTCTAGAAATCTCTCCATATCCTAAGATTGTAAAAATACTGTCTTACATACTCTTCTCAAAGTTTTAGAGCTTCTCATATTTATTGTGCTTGACTCTTGTATTTAGGCTTAAAATTTTCATTTGTGTATCATATGAAACAGAGACATATTTTATGATCATATATAACCAAAGCTCTAAGTACCATGTACTAAGTAGTCCATACTTTCCCCCAACAATTTACAATGTCAAAACTGTCCTGTATCATGAATTCTCTGCTTGATTTATTTTTTAAATTCTTGTATCAATAATTAACATATTATAACTTATTGTATAAAGTAAGTTTTGACATTAGGTAGAGTAAATTTTCTTATTTAATAATGTTTTGGGTATTCTTAGCCCTTTATTCTTTCACAAGCATTTTTTGAATTAGGTTATCAAACTCAATGAAATCCTCTATTTGAATTTTGTTTAAAATTGCATTGAATTTAGAGATTAATTTGTGGAAAACTGACACAATTTTGATAATGAGTTTTTAGTGCATGGGCTATTTATTTATTTATTTATTTATTTATTTATTTATTTATTTTTAGGAGGGAGAGAGAGAGTACACAGAGAGAGGGGCTGAGGGAGAGGAAGAGAGAGAATCTTAAGCAGGCTCCATGCCCAGTGAGGTGCCCAAAGTAGGGCTCAATCTCACAACCTTGAAAGCATGACCTGAGCTGAAATCAAGAGTCAGATGCTTAACTGACTGAGCCACCCAGGTGCCCCTAGTGCATGGACATTTTAAAAGTCTTGTTTTACATCTTCAAGTCCACTGTTTGATTTCCTCCATGCATTTCTTGAACATATTTTTTAAAGAAACATTTCCAAGTATCTCATGTTATTTGGTTCTATGTTATAGATCATGTTTGTTTTTTTCCCGTCTTTATGTCTTTATATCTCCTATGCTTAAGGACAGTGCTTTGCACATAGCAGATACCTAACTAGTATTTTTTGAGTACTATATGAATGAATGAATGAGTTAGTAATATCATTTTTTAAAGCAAGTTATTCATTACGCTTAAATCCTCAGAATGTAAGAGAGATAAAAGGAAGCTTCTCTTCAGACATAACAGTTCAGTTCACACTGGAGACAAATCAATTAAGGCAAGAAGTCTTTAAAAGACTGAAAATGATCACCATTCAAGACTTAAGATTATGTTTTCACCAGCTCCTGTCTGCTGATCATAACAACCCTCTTCAAAGAAAACATGAAATAAATTGCATAGAAGAGGAGAGAAGCAAATGTTGCCCTTCATTTTAAGTGTCCTTTAATAGGAAAACACTGTGTAGTATTTATGTAAATCAGCATGAATAACAAATGAAATTGTTCTGATTGAGACTACTAAAAGGAAAGCTCAATGAATTAATTGTAAACAAAGTACAGCTCTTTACAATGCAACAATTCCTAACTGGGTTACAGTTTGATGAACTATAAAGAAAATAGTTTAAATTTATACCGATATAATAACTAAAGTTTTAACAACTCTTCCTACAATTTAGATTACAAAGGAAGAGGAGCACATTAACTGTTGTCAAGATAATTGTTTACTCTTTCAACTATACGTTTCCTTGCAGGAGACTTTGAGCTTAAAAATGACCTTTTTTTTTTTAAGATTTTATTTATTTATTTGATAGAAAGAGGCACAGTGAGAGAGGGAACACAAGCAGGGGGAGTGGGAGAGGGAGAAGCAGGCTTCCCGCCGAGCAGGGAGCCTGATGCGGGGCTCAATCCCAGGACCCTGGGACCATGACCTGAGCCGAAGGCAGACGCCCAAAGACTGAGCCACCCAGGTGCCCCAAAAATGACTCTTTTCTGTTCTCCTAACCAAATTTTCTGTTAATAGCACACAAAGGAAAACAGAATTTGAATCTGAAATATATCTCTTTGGCATAAGGATTATTTTAGGCCAATTATTTTGAGTTAACAGCACAACATAGGAAAAACTCTGAAAACAGAGTAAAAGTTACTTTTTTTTTTAAGTTACCCTTTTGTAAGAGACATTTATACTTACAAGGGACATCTCCATTTTTAAGGGTGGGTCCCTCTCAGTACCAAGAAGAGGAGGATCACTAAAACCCTAGAAACTCTTACCAGTGGGGCAGGCATTAAATATGCATAACAACCATAGCCTTGTTTATGGTGTTTTGCCTGATAACCTCCTATAACTCCCCTTCCTCACCATCTTTTGTTGTTAGCTAGAGTTGGTATTTAAGATGGCAGATTGGGCCATTTTGGGGAGTTACTCAGTTTTCCCGGTATTTCTCACTTACACAAGATGTATATATGTTATTACACTTCTGGTTTTGTTTTTTGTTTTTTTTTTTTTTAACCTGTTAATCTGTCTTTTATTACAAGGGATTCTCAGCCAAAACCCTAGGAGAATAAAGGGAAATTATTTTTCCTTTCCCAAACACTTAAAGCTAAATACTCAGTTTGGACTGTATTGATGATCACAGCTATATTTCTGGGTCATGTATTTTTTTTCTTTTTGTCTAGATTCATGTCACAGTCTGTGAATGATCAATGGCACCTTAATGAAAGGTTTTAATGTAGGATAGTCCGGAAGAAAGGCAGGCAGGGACAAGGGTCCCCACTCTAAGAGGAAACTACCCTTAAAAGGATTTTATACCACCCTGGAAGGAGCCCTCCACCCTTTCCCATGGGAGCAACTACCTGATAGGTAGATGAGTTCATGGACAAAAACCTGATTGGGCGACACGTGCAAGGATGGTTAATCAGATAAAAACAGCCTACCAACATTCTCATTAAAACCTCTAGACCTAGAAGCTTGGAGGGCAACCGTCTCAGGTCCCCTCCCTCTTTGGGAGCTTTGTACTATCACTCAATAAACTTTGCCTTGCTCCCCACCACTCTTCGTCTGGCCTATCTCTTCATTCTTTGAAGCTGTGTTACCAACAACTGCGGGCACCAAGAAAAAGGAATTCTGCAACAGTTTCATGAGAAACTGATAACTATTGCTTCAGCTAGGATCAGCTACATAATTTGTGGGACCAAATGCAAAGTGAAAATGTGGGTCCTTTGTTAAAAAAAAATTAACAGATTGACAACAGAGCATTCAACGAAGTGTGGGGCCCTTTCGAGTCTCACAGGTTGCTCATTCATATAATGGAGTCTCTTATATCTGCTCTTTCAATTCCTATATTGGCCAAGTGGGGTTAATTTGTGCTTCTTCTTTTGTGAATAGATGCTGATGAAGGGCAAATGAAGAATGGATTTGTTTCTCAAAAGAGTTCCAAGTGAGCCCTAACACACAGACTTTAACTGATCATCAATAACACACTGAGTGATCCTTGAGAACATGCCAAGCCTTTCTGGTAGAGGCAACAGTGACTGTTATTGGGTGTAATTTCTGTGAAATGAGCCTAATTATAAAATTAATTATATGAGTATTTTAATTATACAGTTATATAATTCCATTTCCCCCTGCAGTATTTTTAGTATAAAGTAACTGAAAATTGTGACATTGTCCAGATTAAAAAGACTTTAATTTGAAAAGGTACAATGCAGTTGCTACTGCAGTTGATCTCAGCTTCTCTATGCACTGGTATCTTATTGCTTCAAGCTACATTCCTTTTATTCTGGATGATATCATCATGTCATCTACCATTTCAATATGAACTACCTTTTTTTTTTCTTTACCTGCTCCTCCCTCCAAAAAAAGTGGAAAGATCTTTTAGAACTGGGCTGCAAATTCCTAATGTTTTCTTTAAAGTACAGAGGCAATAGCAGACCTTCAAAAATGGTTCTTTCTATTACAGGAGAGTGCTTATCTTTGAAAAGCAGAAGATAGAACTGTGGTCTTGTGGGCTTGACTTAGGTCAGCTAGATATGAACAGTTTAATCCAATAGGTAGAATAAGGAAGGAAGGTTCTAAGAAAAGGGTGATACTTGATGTCAAAAAGATGGCTACATCAAGAATCATAAAGTGATCAGTTTGTTTCTGGAAGATCCATCCTCTTAGCAGGGTGCATGTGGAACCAAGTTTAGTTCTGAAAAAATGAAAATGACAACAGCATCACAGGGCTAGTCCATGTTCAAGGGGTTTGGTCTATGGCATGCATAGCTTCTGCCTCAGCAGGAAACCTGAAACAGAAGCTCATTCAGAAGGACTGCTGTGTAAGGAGAAAATGTGATGGCAAAATGGGGGCAAGTAAAGAATCAGACAACAGCATAGGACTTTCAGGCATTAAGAAACAGTGACCCTCTGGGCTAAGACTTTTCTACCAACATTTACAGAGCACTAAGAGACATTATAGGGGCAAGTGATAAATACAGAGATACATGAAATGCATATCCATGCCTTAGGTGTTCTTAATCTAGTAGGCAAAAAAGACACAATTTCATTATAATAGGATAACAACAGGCTTAGAAGTACACACAGAGTAGGTGTAGCAACAGCAGAGTACAACAAAGTCTGGGATTTGAAGAAAGATGTTATGACTGAATCATGACAAATGAGTAGAAATGAGTCAGATAAAGAATGAGTGGGAGGTCATTCTAGGTAGATAGAAGAGCATGAGCAATATCAGATAGGTGTGAATCATCACGGTGTATCTAGAATTATAGGCAACTCACTGTTGCCTAGACTTTAGTTTTCCAAGCAAAGAAAAGGGGGAAATGGAGAGATTAATAGGCCAAATCATGGGAAGACTTTTTATGCCACACTGCCATGCTTGGACTCCTGACATTAAAATATTTTTAAAAGGAGACCAATAAGGCAAAATTGCATTTTAAATTTAATCAAAGGTAAAGAGATCTGAGTGGTATAATTTGGAGGTAGAGACCTCTCAGGAGGCTATAGCAGTAACCTTGTGAGAACAGCCAAAGGCCTGGACTAGGAGAGTAATGGTAAGACTAGAAACGAAGAACCACATGTGGGAGAGATTTAGGAGATGAAGGGGAGTAAAATTTGTCACCCCAAAATATATTTCTTTGGAATAAAGATCATTTTAGGCTGTTTATTTCTAAGAAAGAGCCAACATAGTTCTGTGAAAACCAAGCAGAAGTTACCCTTTTGTAATATTTACGTCTACAAAAGAAATCTCCCTTGGTAAGGATGTCTCTCTTTCTCTGTATCAGGAAGAGGAAGATGACCTAACTCCTAGAAACTCTTACCCATGAAGAAGGCATAGACTTAAATCTGCATCACAACTGTAGCCTCCTTTAATGTGCTTTGACTGATAATCTTCCATAACTGCCCTCCTCCACCTCACCCAATACCCAGTATCTTTCTTTTGTCTTTAGCTGGAGATGGTATTTAAGGTGGTGACTTAGGCTATTTGGGGGAGTTAATCAGTTTTCCTGGGTCTCTACTATGTGTATAGGAGATATATATGATATTAAACTTCTGTTTCTTTTTCTCCTATTACCATGGGGCGGGGGTGAGGAGGTGGTGGTCTCAGCCAAGAACCTAGAATAGCAGAGGGAAATTTATTTTTTCCTTCTCCACAGAGGTAAAGATATTAATTATTAACCAAATTGGTTTGTGGTTTAATTATGAACTTGAGGGGAAGGAAATAAATAACTGCTTCCAAATGGCACTGAGGAAGGCAGGGCTAAATATACCCCTTGGGAAGTGTGTAAATTCATTTTAACGGCATGAAGGATGTTACTCAAGATAGGCTGTTATGCTTCAGCAAAAACAAACAAACAAAAAAAACTTTCCATGGATTAACAGCAAGTTTATTTCTTGCTCATGGTACATAGCCTGTGTGGACTATTGAGAGATCTCTGCTCCACACAAGCCCTCAGGGATCCCATCTGTCACAGTGTCACCATTTTGTACCTGCAGCAATGGAGTCATGTCCTAGCAGCAGAGGAAGGATGGTCAGGAGAAATGTACATAGACATTTCTCACCTCAGCCAAGAAGTAACAATTTTTTTCTGCTTACATTTCTTTGGTCAGAACTAGTCAAATGTCCTCATCCAACTTACAATTTACACAGAAACCTGATAAAAGTAATCTTCAGTGATGTAGGAAACAAAGGCAGAAGAAAAAATTATTAAATTTCCTTACTATCTACAGCCCATTGACAAGTCCTTGAAACAGGCAGAGTGACATTGCTCTAGGAACTCAGCTGCCTCGATGTTCATACTTTGCTAAGGGCAAAAGGCAATCTTAGCCCAACCCCCAGGGTCTTATAAGTCTTCTTTAACATAAAAAGTCCTTTGGAAACTTCCTTTATCTCTATCCCCCAAGATACATGTTGGCAATCATCCCCCAAGCATATGACCCACTAATATACATCTGAAGGGTCTCATGACTCAGGGTCTATTAGACAGTAATAAATGACCTTTTCCCAACAATAGCTAGCCCCCTCAAGGTCCTGGAAACCTTGCTTCCAAAATTCCTTAGAGACTTATGCTATCCCTAACCCCCTCCCAACTTGAAAGTATATAATGGGCCACTCCTCATGACCCCGGTGCAGCTCTTTCTGCCCACGGGTCCTGTCCCCGGGTTTTAATAAAATCACTTTTTTGTACCAAAGATGTCTCAAGAATTTTTTCTTAGGTTTTGAACCCTAATGTTTCCTACATCATTCAGAATGCCTAGAGGGAAAGGAGAACCAAATATTGATGATGATTAGTGAATTATGGTGGAACCTGAGGTAATGCTAATCTATTCCAGTGTGAAGTTATATAGCATAAGACAGGCTAAGTTTGGCCTTCGGTAAAATAGCGAGGATTCACTTTGTACTAATTCATTCTGTGCCAGGCCCTGCGCTAAACCTGTACATAGTAAAATAATTCAGTAATTTAACCCTCACAACCATCCAATAATACAATAAACTCTTAATAATGTTTTGAATTTCAAGCTTGGAAGAGAACTTTCAAATGATCATCTTAGAACAAACCCTTTATTTCACAGATGAAGAACTGATATTAAGAAGAATGAAATAAGGGGTGCCTGGGTGGCTCAGTCAGTTAGGCATTGACTCTTGGTTTTGGCTTATGGCATTAGCTCAGGTGGTGGGATCAAGCCCTGTATCCACCTCCATGCTCAGCACAGAGTCTGCTCCAGATTCTGTCTCCCTCTTCTTCCCCCTCTGCCCCTCTCCCTGCTCATGTGAGCTCTCTCACTCTCTCTAATAAATAAAATCTTTCAAAAAAAAAAAAGAAGAATGAGATGAAAAAGTAAAAACTTCCAGTTATAAAATAAATAATTCATGGGAATATAATGTGCAACATGGTGACCATAGTTAATGATACTGCATTGTGTATTTGAAAGTTGCTAAGAGAGTAGATCTTAAAAGTTCTCATCACAAGGAAAAAAAATTTGTAACTCATAACTTGATGTTAACTAGATTTAGCATGGTGATCATTTTGCAATATATACAAATATCAAGTCAGTATGTTGTACACCCAAAACAAATACAATATTATATGTCAATTTTAGTGTAATAAAAACCAAATACACAAAAACTCCCAAAAAACCTAAGATGCTGATAGATAAAGTGACCATCCTATGAGCAGGAGATCAGGCATTTTTATTTATCACAGACACTCATACAAAAGAGGAAAAAATAAATAATTTAAAAAGAAAAAAAGTGAAATGAAGAGTCTCAGATAACATAAAAATTAAATTACAGGGTTAAGATTCAAACTCAGACTGGACTCAGAATGGGAAATCCAGAGTGTTTTTCCTCCATCACACTATTCCTCATGTCTGTGATTTAGATCCCAAAGATTATACAAAGGCTCTGTGATGTATTACACAGCTGGGCAAAATTATTGGCATAAACCTCTCAGTAAAGAATGAGCATAAAGACATGCTTAAATCATTGTATTTTATTCAATATTGATATTATCTCTGTGGCTTACTCAAGAAATCATGGCTGGTCAGACACAATGCATTGTTATCCCAAATGACAATGCATTATTTATACTGAAAACTTTATGGTTTGATGGGGTGAGGAAAGGGTGCCATTTTTCCCTTATAAACTTCATAAATGCTTATCAATGAACTCCATTTTTATGATTTGTAGTCATATTTGACACTATGTGTCACACCAAATTTCTGTCTAGTATACATGACAGGAGAGAAATATAGCCAATTATCATGGCCTACTGTATTCATTTAACCTGAGTTGCTACATCATGGTGCTAACATACTGATTAAAAATTCCAAACAAAACTGCAAAACAAATGAATTTTAATGGTGAAATATAAAAAGTGATACTCTTTTATTTAAACTGGCACTTAGACCCAGATACATAATCACCGACACAAGTGAAATTAGTGCAAAGCTAGTTTACTTTCTGGTTGCAGAATTTAACAAATCCTATGTTAAAGTTTACAGGTAAAAATGAGATTTAATTCACCACTGATTAATAAAGTGAAGTAATACCAAAGAAAGAGAGATAAGTTATAAAATTAGACAACAAAGGGCTTTTATGAATAAATAAATGTTTTTAGGAAAGCATGTGTATGGGGGCGCCTGGGTGGCTCAGTCAGTTAAGTGTCTGCCTTCTGCTCAGGTCATGATCTCAGGGTCTGGCTCCTTAGTGCGGAGCCTGCTTCTCCCTCTCCCTCTGCCACTTCCCCTGCTTGTGCTCTCTCTCTCTCTCAAATACATAAATAAAATTAAAAAAACAAAACAAAACAAAAAACCCATGAGTACAAGTTAGAGTGAACTTTCCAAACTTCGGTGCTTACCTCTGAGGAGTGTGCAGAGGACCGTTAAAATTATAGGTTAGACTACAAAATAAACACATTTCATCTTCTTGGAGACTCTATTTTAATAAACATTTTAATGATTTAACCATTATTTTTATACATTATGAACATGGATATATAATGGGGTAGAATCAAAGCTTACATCACTTTTTACAATATAGCAGGAATTATAATGGAAGCAGGTCACTTAGTTTTCTCTGAGAATAGGTGTTAGTTCCCTTTGCTACAAATGGTAGGATAGCAATCGACTCTGAGAAACAGATGTTGGGAATCTACACATTGAAGCAATACAAGTTTGTGGTTTTATCATGTCTTTGGACTTCAGAGTAAAGGACTCAAATTATCCTTCGGTAGGTAAAAAAGTAGAAAAAGGCCAAGAATTATTATCTTCCTTTGAGCATGAGCTGGACAATAATGTGGATAAATGATGAGAGGTTACTTTCAGTTATAAAGTTGGCAGACCATCTAAGAACCTTCCATTTTTATATTAGAGGACAGAGTGTTGGCTGAGCCCTAGGCAACAATACTCTTAAGACACCTGTCGCGATGAGGATTTTAATGCTGCCTACTCCTTCAGAATCTATGTCCTCCATTCCTCTTGGCATAGATTTGAATTGTATACTGAAACTGTGAAATCGAGAGACAGATTTAATAATCATTCCACTTAGTAAGTACAGCTGGGGCAGGTAATTAAACAGGTTTTCTCTTGCCAGGAGGCCTAAAGCAATGTAGCTCGAGTCTCAGTCACACCACTGGACTGATGGAAAGCTAATATTAAAAGGCCTTCTCTAGGCAGGCCCATGTCAGCATTGCTGTTCTTCCCAAGAAGGAGTTATTAAAGGAGCCTTGTCAGGCCACGAGAGGCCTGCCAGATCTTCAGTTTTAGAAATATTGGATTTATAGGTTGAAAAATGAAAAAGGACTAGAATAATTGAAAAATTATCATTATTATTGAGGTGGTTGATATCTAATAAAATATGCTCATTATGAATCTTTGATATTATCATGATATGAATGACTATTCAAACACTCGGGAAATAGTTTCTTAATTTTTAAAATTTCTAGTTTCTTTGCATTATGACAATACAGTATTTAATTGATGTGAGACATGGTAGTGTAATTGCACGTAGGTTGAATACTTATAGGGAGATGAAAATTGATCTTAGTTAAATAGCACTTTGTTAGGAAAGGGTGTTTTGCTTGTTTGAAGATGGGAAGTCAAATCAATTTAAACATTTTTTGTTTAAAAATATATAAAATTATATCAGTCAATAATTTTTCCTATATTTACTGTCCCTGTTATATATGCTATGTAACAAACACCCCCAAATTTAGTGTCTTAAAATAGCAAACACTTTATTTTATCTCAAAATTTGAGGCATCAGGATCTTGGGTAAGGCTTGGATAGGTAATTCCTCTGCCCCACATTGTGTTGACCTGGATCAATTGGTGGTATTTAGCTGGTGGATGGTCTGGTCCAGGGAGTACAAGACAGTGGGACAAATGGAAGTTTTGGCCTAGCTGCCTCTTTTTCCTTCTACAGTGGAGTCTTAGGGCCTATCCATAGGGTGATATTTGGTCCTTCCATTAACACCCAGTCAGCATGTACTGGTTAATGACCAGTGGAGTTGATGTATGCTACCGATTCAGTGACTGGAGATCGTAATGATACATCTTGTCCTAATTTCTACAGGGTGTCAAAACTGTCAGCATTTTTCACATATCAAACATGTAAGTTTCAACAAATGTTTTTGGACAGCATGGTGACATTTTAATTTTGGTCTACTGTCTGGGAAAACATAAAATCTAAGTACAATTTCCTTGGACTGCTCCAATCCTATAGTTCCACTTTCAAGTGGGTGTGTGTATGGTTGTGGTGGTGGTAGAAAGAACAGAAGTGGCTTGGTTTGAATTGACTTTTCAATGAATTCCCAATATGATGTGCCATTGTTTGCTTGTTTTTTGGAGGAGGGAGGGGAAGGATGGGAGCACAACAAAATCAGTGACTTAAATAGTGTATTTTTTTTCTACTGTTTTAAAACACTCACAAAAACTCTCCTAATCAATATGAATTCAAATTTCATGCTTTTTGCTAAATATAAAACATTTGGGCAGCCATGTAATATATCTACAACTTAAACTAGATGAGAACAATGCAGAAATAAACAGGATTGGAACTGTTGAATGAATACTTAAAAACAGAATAAAGACACAATTCTAAATCTATTATAGGAAGCTAAGTTTCAGATATAGCCATACAATATTAAACATTAAAATTTATAATATATTTTTTAAAATTTAATTTTTTTACTAGCTAATATTTTTATGGCCAAAAATTATAAAATACCTTAAATATTGTTATCAAAAAAGATCTTTCCCTACCCCTTGTTCCTATCACCTTTGTCCTACAGAGAACCAATATTAGCAGTTTCTTTATACATAAACAAATATGAATATGTATTCTTATTTTCTTATTTTCAAAAAACTATAGTATTGTATATATGTATTGTAGACCGTGATTTTTTTCATTTAATAAATCTATATGCACACATTAAGTGCTTTCTCATTTTTTACAGTTGTGTGGTATTGTATTATATGGATGTACCATAATTTAAACAGCTCCCTATTGATGAACATTTGCTTTTTAAGAAAATTTTTAAAAATGTAATAGGTAATCTATTGCTTATATTATTTATTTATTTGAGAGAGAGGGAATAAGCAGGGCAGGGGGAGGGGCAAAGGGAGAGAGAGAGAGAGAGAGAGAGAGAGAGAGAATCTTAAGCAGGCTCCAGGCCCATCGCAGAGCCCAGTGCAGGGCTTGATCTCAGAACCCTGACATCATGACTTGAGCTGAAATCAAGAGTGCGTTGCTTAAGCAACTTAGCCACCCACATGCCCGAATTGCTGATATTATTTTTTAAAAAATGTATTCATGGAAAACTTCCCAGAAGTGAAATTACTGGGTCAAAATATATATGCAATTATAGTTTTCATAGATATTACCAAATTGCTCATTGCTAATTACCAAATTACTCATTTGTAAGTACAAATATGTACTTACTCTAGAAATATATGAAACTGGCTTCCACACAATGCAGCCCTACTGACAATGTATAATGGAATATTATTTTTTCCAAATCGATAGGTCAAAAAAGTGGCATTCCTGTATCATTAATGTGTATTCTTTTATTCTCATTGAGTTTCTGCTTTGCTTTTCATATTTTAAAGAGCATTTGCCTTCCTGTAAACTGTATGATCATATCCTTTCACCAAAGAGCTATTGAATTATTTTTTATTAATATTTCTTACTAGTATTCCTTAGTACAATATTTGGGGAATTTTTTAAAATTTTTATTTTATTTTATTATTTTTTAAAGATTTATCTATTTATTTTACAGAGAGAGCGAGCACACATTCCTGTGTGCAGGGTGCAGAGGTGCAGAGGGAGAGAGATAGAGAGACTCTAAAGCAGGCTCCAAACCCAGATCTCACAACCCTGAGATCATGACCTGAGCCGAAATCAAGAGTTGGACGCTTAACCAACTGAGCCACCCAGGAGCCCCTATATTGAGATATATTTTATCTGATTTTAAAAAATATTGTGTCTTCATCTTTTATTTGACTATAGTTATAATTTTTCTTTTTTGGCCTTGCAGGATTTCTTTATGTTTGTGTAGTTAAATCTATCTTTTCTTTAATGATGTCTGAAATTTGAGTTATACTTGGAAAGGCTTTTGTCTTTCCAGTCTTAGGAAGTCATTATCCCAGTTTTTTTCTGGCATATTTATGTGCTCTGCTCTGATTGGAATTTATCTTGGTGTCTGGTGTGAGGTATGGATACAGCTTACTTTTCTCTAGTAATTCCAATGCCATTTTTTGAATAATTCATCTTTTCCCCACTAATTTGATATGCTAACTTTATCATCTTTCAAATTTTTATATACATTGTATAGGCTTTGGAATGTTTTATTCTGGGCCACTGTTCTGTTTATGAGCCAATATCTCACTGTTTTTATGTTGAAGCTTTACTAATATTTATTATAAATGTGTTACAAATTAATTGTTATCTTGTAAGATTGGTTCTTGCTGTCTTCCTTATTCTTTTTCAGAGTTTTGCTGGGAATTTTTCTTTATTTTTCTATTTAAACATTATGATTAGTTATGATTATGATTAGTTATTACAGTTTGCATAATTAACACTTTATTTCGGTTGTATCACATTTATAGAGTAACTTACAGATGATATTGAGCATTCCTATCCAATGACACAGTATGCTGTTATATTTGTTCATGTCTGTGTCTTGTCCTTCAATGCTACTTTAAAGCTTTCTTTAAAGACATTTTTTTTTGTCCTTGTTATTGTTATTCTTCTCTATTTAACCTTGTATTGTATATAGGGTTTTTTTTTTCTTTCCTTATATTTTCTAACTGGTTGTTATTTGCATATATGAAGCTATTGGTTTCTGGTGGGTTTTTTTTTTAAGATTTTATTTATTTATTTGTCAGAGAGAGTGCACACAAGCAGGGGGAACAGCAGAGGGAGAAGCAGGCTCCATGCAGGACTCCATCCCAGGACCCTGGGATCATGACCTGAGCCTAAGGCAGATGCTTAACCAACTGAGCCAGCCACCCAGGTGTCCCAAGGCTATTGGTTTCTGAATATTAATTTAATAACCCTTTAACTTACTGAATTTTTTGTAATAATTTTCTAGTTCTTTCTCTTGGGTTCTGCATGTAAACAATCATATCTCAGCAAATAGTGGTAATTTTTTAACCAAATGTTCCAAAATGTTCTACCTACAATTTCTTACTCTAGCTCAATTCATTGGCTTATGAGTTGGGATAGATTTTTTTTTACCACGAATTCATTGACTTCCATTTCATTTGGTATTATTAGGTTGAACAATATTTGATTTCTTTTTTCACCTACAAAAATAAATTCCACATAATTCAACTAAATGTTTATCAGGGATAAACTGAATTTTTGCTAATTTTTTTAAAAAGGTTTTTTTATCATGGGTGGTGGTAATTTATATTACTTATATTAATAGATTTCCTACTGTTGAATCATTACATATATGTAATAAAAATTAGTCATGGTACAATTACCTTTTAAATTTACTGTATTTTCTGTTTCAGTACCTTATTTAGGATTTCTTTATTAATATTTATGTGAGAGTATTCTATAGTTTGTTTTCAAAGTACAGTCTTAAGGCTTTATTATCAATGTCATATTCTTTTTATAAGCTTGCTTTCTTTTTTTATGCCTGGAGCAGTTTAATAGTATTTCAATGGTCTGATTGTTAAATATATGTTGGAATTCTCCTGTGAAGCCCTTTAATCCTAGTGCTGTTTAGGAGGATTAATCTTTGACTATTTTTCTCTCAATTGTTTTATGGAAATTAACCTTTTCTGATTTCCTGAGTTTCAGTATCAGTTTTGACAAATTATTTTTCTTAGGAAAAATATGTTATCCAGGTTTTAAATTTATTTTCATAGTATTAACATAGCATTTATTAGTCATCCAATTTCATTTCTGTGAATTTTTCTTCATTATAACTTCCTATTATATGTTTTCTTCTAATTGATTTTTATTAATTAGTGATTTTTTTATTGCTTACTTTTTTCTTCAAAGTAGCAGTTTTGGAATTTTTAAAAATTATTTTTGTTGTTTACATATTTTTATCTCATTAAATTTTACCTTTATTGTTATTCTTTCCTTATGCTTGCTTTCAATTTATTTCTGTACTTCCATCTGAATCAGTTCCTTAATTTGTTTTTTCTATTTAACTGATTTAAGTATTTAAGGCTGTGCATTTTTCCCTGAACATTACTTACCTATATTCCATATGTTCAAATATGGAAGTTTTACAGTTTTGATCAGTGTTTGAGTTAAGAATTTTTTCTATATCCAGATTTATAGATACATACATTTATTTATTTTGTTAATTTCTAATTTTATTGCATTTTTATCAGAGAATATTGTCTTTATCACCTGTGATGGTTAATTTTATATATATACTTGACTGGGCTATGGCTCACCCAGATATGTGGTCAGACATTAGTCTGATGTTTCTGTGACAGTATTTTGGGTGAAATTAACATTTAAATCAGTGGACTGGGAGTAAATTGCCCTCCACAGTATAGGTGGGAATCACGCAATCATTGAATCTGTTGAAGACCTGAATAGAACAAAAAGACTGGCCTTGTCCAAGGAAGAGAGAATTTTCTAGCAGACTCCCCTCAGATTTCATCTGGGACATCAGCCCTTCTTGGTTTTACAGCAGACTGCCTTAGGACTTGAACTAGAATACTCGCTCTCCTGGGTCTCCAGCCTTTCTGTCTACCCTGCATATTTTGGACTTACCAGCCTCCAAAATCACATGAATCAAATTAAAATCTGTCTTTCTGTCTCTGTCTGTCTCTCTTCCACACATACATCCTATTGCTTCTGTTTTTCTGAAGAACCCTAATCACCACCTAACCTTTTAATCTAAATTCCCCCATTCTCATTTTACTAACACTTTTAGTTTTAAGAGGAGCACATAAGAACAGCATTTTCTGAATCTGTTCATTTTTAAATTTCAATGACTTCATGACACCTGCACTTACTATAAAAATTTGCAAACGACCTTTCTTTTTTTATCTTTTTAATTATCTTTATGTTTTAAAATGTTTTCCACCATCTTTTGGCACTGAGTTTTACTATAGCCAGCCTTACTTTTTACCCTTATAGATATCTGGTTATTTTCCCTTGCTGCTTTATAGTTAAACTCTAGTAATTTTACTAACTCATGTCTAGCTGATGAGTGTCCTACTCAGATTACTTTGCCATATAATGTGCCTTTTTAATACGTAAATACAATGGTCATTGCCACTTATTAACCGAAACTTGATAAAATTACTTAACTTTTTTGCATCTAAGTCTCCTTATCTTTATAATAGGGAAAACAATTGGATTGACAAAGAAGGTTGTTATGATATTAAGTTACATTTTAAAAATGCTTAATACTGTGCTTGATAGTAAATTATACTGTTTATTTAATAAGTTAATAAATAAACCAAAATAAATTTCTTTCAGAAAAGTTTTCTTATGATTTTAAGTATTTAAAAATTATTTGGATTTTCTTCTTAGAGAACTTCAATTATGTATGTATTAGTTGTTATTTGCCTGTTTTCTTTATATTTTCTCTGTAATCCTTAATCAAAAGTAAAACCAAAAAGAATTATTGAGGTTTTTTTTTTTTTTTTTTAGTGTAAGCACAGAATCCTATGGGCTTGCAAATTCTATAGTTGTACAATAACCATTACAGTAAAATTTTAGAACACTTTCATAGACCCCCCAAATTTCTCTCATGTTGCTTGCAGTCAATTCCTGCTCCCGCAACTGGCCCTCGGCCATCTCTGATCTATGTTGTTGTTGCTATAGTTTTACCTTTTCTAGACTTCACGTAAAATGAAATCATCTAGTATGCTGGCTTTAAACTTGCTTCTTTCATCTGTATTCTGCATATAGTTTTTTCCTTTATTATTATTGAGTGGCATTTCACTATATGGATATGCCACATTTTGCTTATTCTAATCTGCATAAACAGTTATTTCCTATTACCTTTGCTTGCTCTACTTGTTTCTATTTCATATGTTCCTTATTGGGTTTTCTGAGGTGTCTCTTTCATCAAATTTCAAATTTCATTTTTCTATATGTGATGTTTCTTTTTTTCCTCCATATTCCTGTCTTCCCCAGTTCTTACTGCATCTTTCCCTGTTGTTCCCCATCTCTGTCCTAAGTTCTTAAATTTGTCCTTTTTGAATTTCCTACACAGAAGTGAAGGTATAATTCGGTTTTCTTAATTTTTAGTGATATGTTTGGGCATGCCTTTTATCTGTTCTGTGGAACATTTGTTTGAAGAGAGTACATTCCCTAATTTATTTAATAAGTATATTTTGAATTCCTACACTGTAGCAGGCACTGAGAATATAGTAGTAGATAAAACAGAATATAATACAAATTTTGTGAAAATAATATGTCAGATTGTGACTTGTATTATGAAGGGAAATACCAATCAGAGTAGAGGGATAAGGAATGTTGATGCGTTTGTCACAATTTTAAATAATGTGACCTGTGACGATCACTCTTGGGGGGTGACAGTTGATTAAAATTTGATGGAGCTAAGGGAGTGAGTGATAGTGATACCTTGGGGAGAATATGCCAGGCAGAAGAAAGAACAAGAAAAGCCTTTGAGAGATGATTATACCTTGTATGTACCTTGTATGTTCTTGGAAAAGAAAAAAGAGTAGGGGACAGAAAGGATGAGAAACCAAAGGTAATGGGAAGTGAGATCATATGGGGCCTTGCAGGTTTTTCTTAAGTTTAGCTTTTGCTAAGTGAGATGGAGAGGGAGACTTGCAATATATGAAGTGAAAGATGAAAGCATTCTGAATATTTTTAATCTTATGGTTATTTGGTGATCTTTACCACTTTTTTATAGTATTTATATATGGATTCTGTGCCACATCTTCTTTTAGTATATATTATTGAATAAGTTAGATTTTCCTGAACTAGCTATTTGTAGATGGTTCCTATGAAAGTGGAGTGTGAAAGGATGCTAGGCAGCATTCCAGACTTGACAACTTTAAGGCTCTCCTGCTGCTGCCATAGAGACAGACTGCTTCCTATCAATGTGGTTCCTTTTGCATGTCTTTGTGCATTCCCACAACATCCCACACCTTCTCTTTCTCTTCATCATATCTGGGCCAGAGGTCATGTTCTCTCCTGTTCAAGAGACGTAGATTTTGCACTTCTGAGTGAGTGCTCCCTCACCTTGGTTGATGTTGTCAGAGAACTGCTCTCCTAGTGCCCCTTGAACTAACTGCCTTCTTATGATCTCTTCCTTCATGGCTTCTGTCCATCTAAGCTTCTTTTGGCAGCCCACACATGTAAGACGAAGGCAGCTTATCATAGTTGCCTCCTAATTTCCTTGAGAAATTGAAGTTACAGGGTGATGCTCATTTTCTTTGTTGCTTTGGTGTGATTTTCAGGAAGACAAGGGGAGAAATCCTGACTTAGGTAGTATGACGGTTAATTTTATATGTCAACTTGGCTAGGCTATGGTGCCCAGTTGTTTGGTCAAATGCCAGCTACAGATGTTGCTGTGAAAATATTTTTTAGATGTGATGAACATTTAAATCAGCAGACTTTGAGTTAAATGGATTACCCTCTACAATGTGGGTAGGCCTCATCCAATCATTTGAAAGACTGACGTTGTCTGAAGAGGAAGGAATTCTGCATTCAGATTGTCTTCAGACTCAAGACTGCAACATCAATTTCTGCCAGAATTTCTAACCTGCTGGACTTCCCTACAAATTTTGAACTTGCTATCCCCTACAATTGTGTGAGCTAATTCCTTAAAACAAATCTCACTCTATATATCTACGTACATCCTATTCATTCTATTTCTCTGGAGAACCCTGACTAATATAGGTTGCAATATTTGTAATGAAAATTCAATAACTAATTTGATACAACTATTGGGAAAATTTTGTACAGAGTCTTTATTTAATAATTTTTATATTTATTCAGGATTTATGTAAATTTAAGCTTTTCAAAGATACATTGATTAGCTCACATATAATTCCATAGGACATTTTTTGGGAATAGTAGTTTAACATGTCAGGTAATTCTGTATTTTATTCTAACACACTGCAATGTTTGGAAAGTGTGGTATTAAAGCAGAGGGGTCAAAGGGCTAAAGTTTTAAGGGGTTATAAATGGGAAACTATGTCTGTTAGATATCAATGACTGGGTTGGTAGATCACAGCCTGGAGATGGAGTTCATGTCATCTTTGAGTGGAGAGAGGAACATTCTTAGTCTCTTTCCTTTGAACATACCTATTATTTGGTAAGGCATTCTTCAACTATAGTATGCATTTGTAACCAAAAATGTATCAAAGATATAGTTTAAAATTCATGACATTAAATGTTATGGATATATAGTGATGTCATATATTCTAGTTCTCTATTTAAAATATTTCTTGGGCATTCTTGTTAGGGTCTTCAGAGTAGAATTTGGGGGGGGGTGCTTAAATTTCAATCCAGGTTCAGAAAAGTACAAGGGTCATGGGAAAAATATCCAGACCTTAATCATTAAGAACATAATTGAGTATACATCTTTTTTTATTGTGATTGTTTTGTGTAATTTGTTATGAATATATGCTATAGCAGTATACTAAATAAATATAATATATAAAACAATAGCTTTTTATTGAAAGGCTTTTTATTTATATGAAAAGGTACAGACAGTAGCTTTTTAAAACATAACTTGAATAACTACAATTTAGAGAATTATCTCCTTTAATATCCAATGTGAGATATAGTACGTAATGTACAGTTAACCCTACTGGAACACATTCATTCACAGCATATATGAGAAATAGATTTTCCAAAGGATCTGTGCAATCAGAATTACCAGACATTTATCAATGATCAGAATTACCCACTGGTTTTTTTTCTGAAAGAAAGAACACTTTCTTACATGTTTCTATAGGGTACACTGCTTTGGGAAGTTTCATATTCTTGAATATGTGCATGTTTTATAATTATCAATGGCCAAATCATTTGCATAGTGTTAGGTTGCCTTACATTTTCATTATATTTATTCATAAAATTCTTGGTAGCCATAAAGAATATATACGTCCCCCTACTTTAAAGATTGCTAGTTAGGGAATTTAAACCTGAGGTTTCTGAAGATGAATATATATAAGTGCTAAAGATTCTTAGCAGTACATTTCTTACTTGATAGTATGTTGTAAAATCATCAGAACCAAACGCACTTACCACATAGATGACATTACACTATATGGACTATTGTTCACCGACACCAAAAGGGCATCCTAAAAAGATGAAATGGAGGAAATAAGGAAATAAGCATAAATGATCCTACTGGTGATTAGATAAAAATTCAGATATTAGACTAAGATTTCTAATATGGTGGAACAAGTTTCAAAGGGATCTTTGTTGTATCCTATGTGAGATTTGGCTAAAGATTTTCTAGTCTTTTATTTCGTTCTTAACTCATAGCAGAGGAATTTTGTGAAAGTCCTTAAATAAATTATAAGAGAGTTTCCATTTGGGGGAAAAAAAAACAAACAAATTCCTCAAGATGTGTTCCTTCAATTCAGATCCATGAGCCAGAAAGTCTGTCAACATTTAAATGTGCCATAAAGAATACATAGTGGATTTTAGTATTAATTTTGGCCTGCTTAAGTGTGTAGCCAACAAAATATTTTATTTCTGTCAGATCTGTTCTGGACTTTATTTTATGTGTCCCAGGGTGCTCTTATTCCTCGATATTTTGCTCAGATATCTCTTCTTGCTTCAGAGAAGATAGTGCTGGTTTTTTGAAGGTGTTTATTTTTGTATGTGCCAGAGGCTCTCAAACTTTGTAGATCAGAATTTACCATATTTTAACATGCCAAGACCCAATCAAGGAGATTCTCATTTATTAGTGGAGTGGGCATGCATTTGAAAATGGGCACAGCTCGTCATGCTTACACTTATCTCAAAGTTCAATCTTTATCAAATCTATTATTTCTAATGGCAAGAAAATGATCTGTAAAACGTGGGCTGCCTGTTTTGTTGCTTAATACCAGAAATGACTATGTAAGATCATGGTGTCCTTTCTGAGTTTCTCTGAGCACTGTTCTTCAATTTGGTTCTCTTTTCTTCTGTTCAGCACCATGACGCTTCCTCGCTATGCTAATAAACAACTTCTTGCCATCCCTCCTATCTCTGCCATCCCTCTACCCCCCAGCAGCAGCTCAGCATGTTTACTCTTAATCACTTCATGCCCAAGAACACGTGGGCTCTACTGAATGAGGCTTGTAATCAAATGATAGAGCTCTACTTGATTATCATTCACAACAGTAGCCCAATACATGATTTTTCTAATTATCTCCCCTGTGGTGGACATTAGCCCCTGTTTGGTTTTCAATTATAACATCTATATGTCTTAGTCCCCAAACATCCCTAAGGGATATACTATCAGAATAACCATGGAGAAGCTAGTCAGAGTGCCAAGAAAGCGACTTCCTTTGGTGACTCCCTTTTCCTTTCATGGTTAAGTTGGACTGTTGTCAGGAGAGGGGCCAAAGGAACAAAGGTGAATCAAATGCATTTGTTTTTCAGCGAAATAATATTTTTCAGAATTTTTCCCAGATCATAACAAAAAGTAAATGCCATTATTAATTTCTCTTATGTATTTTCTCAGATATGTAAGCATCATTCCTTTTCACTGCAGGAATGTTCTAAATGAGCTTATTTTCTGTAATCATCAAAATTATGATTTTTAAAAAGGTTTTATTTGTTAAGTGACTGTTTTAGGTACATCATTCATTAGGACCTGGATCAGGCCTGATTATAATAATATTATGTTTAAAATAATTGATGTTACTGAAGCTCTTTCAGGAAGTCTTCAATTAAATATTGGTCAATATGTATTTTGCATTTTTACAGACCATAATATATACCATTTTTACTATTTTACAGAGAAAGTGATTTCCTGAAAAATGTTGAATTTGGCAAAATATTAATATTCTTCTCATGCTCTCTGTCCCCAAAGGAGATACTATGGAGTCATTCTGTTTGAGTGTCAGGTTTTATTGATGATCTTAGTCAGAATCATTTATATTTTGCAGTTTCCTTGCACATGTCATTAATAGAGAGCTGCTTCCTTGCTTGCATGAATGTTTGATTTCTTTTTCCAGTTAAATAGTGATCCAAATGCAAAATCTAATGCTTAGGGTAATCATGTGAATTTATGACCATCGCTTGGATGCTGGGCTTTCAGAAATGAAATTGAATAGATCATATTTCTCCATAAATGTAGGTTTTACAGCTGAGATAGATCTAATATTGATAATCTCTTTATTTAACTGTTTCAAAATGCCATATGTGACTGAAAGCAACAGAATGGAAATAACTATGTTTATAGCAAATAGAACAGGAAATGAAAGCAAGATATGCAGAAAGCTTCTTACTGAAGTGAGCGTCATATTAGTGCCATAGTACAGCAGCATTAAGGGCAGCAATCAGCAGGTTGAAAAAGGGATTGGGGTGCACGCAAATGTAGGACGAGGAAATTAAAATGGGAAAAATATGGCTGCAATTTTCACATGCTCAGAATCTCCCAGAAGGGATAACTTGACGATTAAATTACAGCTGCCAACTTAAAATCGGGGAAAATACCTGTTGATTTATTTCAACAATTTTGGATGGAACAAAGTACATCTACCCCATCACGTTTTTCCAGTATCTGCCATCGTCAGATCTGTATTATTGCAAACACAATGACTCAAGGTACAACAAGATTTCAATTTAAGTGACTTTACTTACTCTAAAATGGATTCTGGTTTTACCTTTTTCTTAGTGTCTATTCATTCATTTATCCCACATGGTCATTTGCAAGTGAAATTAGTTAAGGGAAGTGCTTTGGATTGAATTGCGTTCCCTGAAATTCATATGTTGAAGTCCCAACCCCTAATATGACTATATTCAGAATGAGAATTTTTGGGTGGTAATTAAGGGTTGGGTCATAATCAGATGAGATTGGTGGTCTTGTAAGAAGAGGAAAAGAGAGCGATCTCTATCCCTCTCCACCATGAGAGGACATAGTGAGAAGACAGCTATCCACAAGCCAGGACGAGAACCTGCACCACAAACTGACCAGGCTGGCACCCTGTTATTGGGCTATCCAGACTCAAGGGTGGTAAGAAAATACATTTTTGCTGTTTAAACCACCTGGTCTCTGGTATTTTTTTTTTTTATGGCAATCTCACCAGACTAAGACAGAAAGCATATTCATTCGTATCTATGCTCAGATGACAGGACAATTATTTACCATTTCATTTCATTTCCTCACTGTTTCTGCAGTACTTCCAATGTTTTAGTAGCCATGGTGGTGACAGATCCACATAGAGGTTTTCTAAAGACAATATTCAGTCTGCATTTGCTCCCTGTGCTATACTCATTTGTCAATTTTTTTAGAATACAGGATGATTTTGTGGTTAAAAACAAGCAAGCAAACACGAAAGCTTTGTTTGAACTCTCAACAATGTCAATGGAATCAAATCAAGTTACTTAAGGGAATATTAGGCATAACATATATAGATGCGGGAAATTTTTGTATTTTATTCTACATATAAAAGCTATTATTTACCAAATTTATGCAAATATATATAAAGGATATATAGGTTTTTATTATCCAGATTGAATTTTGAAGGTATCATAAAATTCATAATAAAGCCAACTATTTCTTTCTTTCTTTTTTTTTCCTGAGGTATGCCTGTCATTTATTTTTCAGATTCCTCTGCAGGACTAAAAAGTATTTCAGGGGCACCTGGCTGGCTCAGTCAGAATAGCATGAGATTCTGGATCTCAAGGTAGTGACTTTAAGCCCCACTTAAAAAAAGTGTATACTTAAAAAAAAAAAAAAAAAAGGTTTTTTCACATGCCTTGTCATGCTCCCTGCTCTTGGTCCTCTTTTCCATGTACTCATTCTTCAAGCATTTTCTCATCTCCAGATTAAGATCATTGCAATGACCACAAAATTT
Organism: Eumetopias jubatus; assembly: GCF_037043125.1. Lineage (NCBI taxonomy): Eukaryota > Metazoa > Chordata > Mammalia > Carnivora > Otariidae > Eumetopias > Eumetopias jubatus. Next base: position 83,100,246 of record NW_028274811.1, on the reverse strand, counting down.
CAGAATGCTGTGATTTTTGTGACATTCCTTAAGCAAGTTAATGAAGACATTGCATTCTTCAGCAGGCGAGTGTGGAGCTAAGTCAGGATGAATCTTTAGAAGAAGGTAATGGAGCCCAGCAAAGCAACCCCACTGCGGCCACGTGGGAAGGGCTGAGGTGACAGTCACCAGCAAAGACTCCCCATCCACAGGCCTGTGGCCTGCGCCCCAGAGCCAGGCCAGCTCACAGTGGCAAGGGCTCTCTTCCCTCTACAGCTCAACTGTTACTGTTTTTAAGCCTTCATAGATACCACAGCAAATGGAGAAAGATAAAGTATGTAAAGTATATGCAAAAAAAGAAACTGCCTGCTTTTAAATCACAACATAAAAAAATAAAATCATTCAAAAGCAAAACCTAGCCCTTTTAAGTTCTGTCATATCAGCATTTATTTCCCGTATTTACACATATATTTATTCCTTATATATTTTAAGTACCTACTATATACCAGTCCCCTTGTTAGACTTTGGGCACAAAAGGAATACAAAGATGGCATCCCTGTCTTTAGGATTTCTTATACAAAAATTGGCCAATAACTCTGAAATTTGGTAAATTGGAAATCTGGACTTAAGAGAGCCACACAGATATTGCTATGAAATTCATTCAGTTGCAGTTTGCACAGTTACTGTGCAATACTCTTTAAGTATATTGCCTGTTATGAAAATCAGAAAGCAGATACTTCGTTTGACTGAAAAAAATATGTACTAGATTATTGATGGCTCAAAAGTGAAACGAATTAAGATTGACTCATTAAGATTGTGCCTCTTAAAAACACCAGTAAGGAAACTACACAATATAAATCATTGGAGCAGAACTTTTCCGAAGTGACTACACCTTTCTGCCTCTAGAGATGACCTTCTCCTGATGGATTCATTAGTAGGTTTAAACACAGAGGGGAGCTAGAAGGGATGGAGAAATAGAGCTGTTTATTCTCCTCTTCACCCCGTCCCCCCACCCTCTCTCTTTTGTCTCTCCTGCAGATTAGGGGGAAGGTTTGTTTATGTAAGTACACACTAGAGACTACTTCATGGTTTTATGTAGTTTCTATGTACGATCTATTTAGACTTCAGCCTTTGACTTATCTCCTCATTTTTGCTTCTCCTTTAGCTTTTCCACCCAACTCATTTCCTACTGATCTTTAGCAGGCACTGCCCTGGTTTGAATACAGTTTTTATCATCAACATTTTAATCTAATGAAGAATATATCTTCATAAATGCATTCTGTTACATTATGATAAAATAATCAACAATACCTAATATTCACTGATTAGGTATTTGTGACATATCAAATGCAGTACTAATGGATTTTTATGTGAATATCCTGTTATTTCAGCCACATTTATCAGATCCAACACTCTGATATTATTGCTAAAATCAAGACTTATATATGACCTAGATTCAGGCAGATCCCAGTAAACGTGAGTTCCATAATTTTTCTAAACTTCTTATCCCATCTAAACTTTTCATTCCATCTTATTAAAGACCCTCACCTTCCACAGTTTTAGGTTAGTTGCCATAATTCTTTCAAAAGACACAGATAAATTAAGTCATGAACTGTTCACTGAAGAGCATTACTTTTTTGTTCTCCTTGGCACATTTGTGGGATTTGTTCTTCCACTGTCATGGGGCAATTATTAGAAGGATGGTATAGAGGTTCAAGATAGGCACTGAATCCTACTTCACAACTTCCTGTTTGTCTTGGTCAACTGGCTTATCTTTTGTAGAGCTGTATATTAAAAAGCATTTCATCTTTGTAAAGTTGGTATCAAAGAAAAGAGTTTGGGAAATAGATGTCCTGGGTTCTGGTCTTCCCTTTGGTATTATCTTTTTGGCTTGGGGAAACTCAGTTCATCTCTCTGATTCCTCATCTGTAATTAATGCATCTACACTATATTAATGATAGGCTGTAATTATCTTGACTCTTCTCCTGCTTCCCATTTTTCAAGAGCAGTTAGAATGAGCCAGCCCTCATAGTTCAGTTTAAGCTTTACAGCAAGTTAGAGAGATTCATTCAGTACTGTGTGGAAGAATATGGCTGGTATATCATTGTTCATTTTGCTCCCCAGTTGGTAAGGCGTTGCAGTTTACAAATCCTTGAGGAATTTGCTAGAAATAACATCTTAGATATCAGATGTAAAATAAAAGATGTTAGAACTTCAAACATTCCTTATGGTCTGTCTTATGGTTGACTCTGGTATTTGGGTTGTCTTTCTCCATAAAAATTATTTAGAACTCTCTTTTCATTTTTACTCTTCAACTGTCTTATTTAAGTTGGCTAAAATCTCTTTATAAATGGTCACATCATGGATCTTTGATGCTATTTAAACACCTTTATTTCACCTTTCCCCCGCCTTGCTTATATTCAGTATAGAGACAACTGGATTTTGGGAGAGAATTTATTCATAATTTTTAAAGACTAGAATTTACTTCACTGTTTTTCTTCCCTCATATTAGGAAATTACAAAGAACAGACCACAGTGGTCTGTTCTGGTTTCTTTGATATTCAAAATTTAAAATAAAGGTGACAAGAAAATTATTTTGTGTGTATATTTTAATGCTACCACATAATTAACGCATCCTAGTGAAAAAGGAATATAAAACATGTACATCAGAATATTCAACTAACACATTGTGGTAGAAACCAAGCTTTCAATAATTATTTTCTTTGTGAAAGAGAAAGAAAAGAAATCCAAGCATTACTACTATTGAATTATAAAACAACAAACTATCTCTTTCTCTGTGGCTTTCATCCATATAATTTACAGTGCAAATGCAATTTTTGGTACACAAATGCTTCTATATTAAGAGCTGTGTGGAAAATAGAAGGCCTAGTTCCAATTTCCTTGCCAAACAAAGAAAACAAAATCCTTCCCCATCTTCTGTATTATGTGAGTGCCAATAACGCCTCTTTGATGGTAGCTTTGTGTTGTATTGTGTTTTTGCTTTTAATTAAGATATATTGGGTAAAATAGTGCTTCATTGTATTGTACAAAATACTAAGCATGGGCTAATTACAGCCTTCAATGGGATTCAGTATAGACCTCATGTTACTGTCTCATGCCCATTTTTTTTAGTGTTTAGCCAAGTATTCTGATGTTATATTTTCTCCTGGGGTTTTCTTTTTAGTTTCTCTTCATCTAAATGAAAAGCAATGACCCCTACCTAAAATGTTAATTAAGTGGCTACCTCACTTGTTATAAAGTTTTTATTTAAAAATATTCTTACATTTTGGATGCCAAAACTCAGTTTTGCCCCATATGGCCCTTTTCACAACACTTGTTTTTAGAGGGCACAATTTTCACAGAAGGCAGAATTCAAAGTTAGCAGAAAGCAGGTTGGGAGCCAGACAAATATGGAAGAAATGTCACCCTCATCTTTATTTAAACCTGATTAACCTTTTTAATTTAGTCATTAAGTTTTATTGAAAATGAACCAAATGCGGTTATTAGTTGTGCAAAGAGAATGGAATCAATTTAGACATTAAATTAAAGGGCAAATTTCTAGAACTTCTCGGTAAAGATAAAATGGTAGGTTGCTCATTGCAAACCAATAATAGGGGGAAAATATTATCTATATTGAAACTGCAATTTACCCAGATGCCGATCTATTTCAGAATTTGCCATAATGTGATAAAACTCCAATAATGCCTAGGATATATCTGTTCAAGAAATCGATTAAATATTTGTTAGTTGACTCGAAAAATGACTATGGCTTTGACTCCTGAGCATGGGGTATAATTAGGGTAAGGGTAAGGGTCAAAAGGACAATTTTATCTCCTTTTGTATGATCTTAGTAAAATATCTTCATCCATAAATGTGGTATAAACAGTGTGTTGCAAGAAAAATGTCCAAAGGCCCAAAGGAAACATTTTGTGTACATTTTAAAAAGAATGATATCAATAACTGAAAGGTTCTGTTTTATGTTCTTTCCCTGACCCTTTTTCTAGATGCCTGCAATTTCTTTTGTCGTAAATTTTCTGCAAACATTATTAGTGTTCATACAAGTATCTAATCTTCTGTTGAACTGCATTGGATTAAAATGGGAATTGTAATTGTTGTAATTGTCGTTTTCATTCTGCATGCTAAATACAATGGAGTCTATTAAATTATTGCCTGAAAATGCATAATGTTTAATAATGTATTTTGAAAGTTGGTTTTGCCAACAGCAATAATAATGACATGCAAATATATGTATTATAGAGTGCTTACTGTGTGTTCTTACTTGAATCATCTCATGAAATCCTTACAACTACCTATGGTATGATACAGATACATGAGACTTCTTATTCTGTTCCAAGATGATGCTATGGCTTTTCACACAATTTCACTTTTAATATTTACATCAGCTCCCCCCTCTCCTAGGAAGTAGGGATTTTAAAAATGAGGAAACTGAAGGTTTGAAACTAGTATATGGTGAACAGAGTTTCAAACCCAGACAGCTTGCTTCCAGAGTCTGTGGTCTCAGTCAGTATATAATACTGCCTTCCTGTATGGATTATGCTTTACTTAAGAGAGTGGCAGGCTGGTCTTTCAGTTCTTTTATCCTGGAGATTTTTGTGAAGTCAACAGTGATATGTGAAAGCACTCATATATCATTTGGCCAATCAACATGGAAGCACAGTACTGTACCAGAGCTTTGGGTATATACAAGAGATATTTGTGTCATGATCCTTGCATAGGGATCAGCTTTAAAATCTAAGGTACATCTTAGGATGGCTCCTTTTTTTACTCAAGTGAAAGATTATGTTCTCAATGTGGGCTACAAAATCCTGCATAATCTGGCTTTCCATTCTCTCCCCAACCTCATCTCCCTACTACTCTTCTTGGGTTCTTTGATAGTTCAGGCATATTAGTTAGTGTTTTATGTTTTATAATACACACATATGTTCTTTTGTTTGTATCAAATAATATATTAATAAAAATGTTTTTATGGTTATCACTAGTGTTTCTTCTGCACCAACAATTATTTCTATTTTTATTTTTTTAATTTAACTAACTTGCATTAACTATTTCAGTTCTGATATACAAAGTCAACAGATGTTAGCTTTTCTCCAATGTAAGGCTGTGCCACCAACAGGTGCTACATTTTATTTTCTTCTACTTCTGTTAGAGAAGTCAGAAATATGCAAACTTTTCTGGAAAAAAAATGTAATTTCTGTATAGAATCACTAGGGAGATCTTCCCCTGCATTAGTTTCCTAGAGTTGCTATAACAAGGTACCACAAACTGGGTGGCTTTAAACAACAGAAATTTATTCTGTCACAGTTCTGGAAGCTAGAAGTCAGAAATCAAGGGGTCAGCAAGTCTACACTCTCTTTGAGGGCTCTAGGGGAGACTATGTTCCCTGCCTTTCCCTTGGCTTTTGGTGTTATCAATGATCCTTGGTAATACTTGTCCTGTAGATGAATGACTCCAACCCTTGCCTCCTTTGCCACATGGATTCGCCCTGTGTGTCTGAATCTCTTTGCTTCTTCTTAGCATATAAGAAACAAATTATTTATGATTTGGATAGCTTATTTTATTTTTTCCCTTTTTTTCCAAATTTTTATTTAATTTCTAGTTAGTTAATGTATAGTGTAATATTAGTTTCAGGAGTAGAATTTAGTGATTCATCACTTACATATAACACCCAGTGCTCATCATAACAAGTGCCCTCCTTCATAACCATCACCCATTTAGCCCATCTGCGCCCCCACCTCACTCCATCAACCCTCAGTGTTTGTTCTCTATCCTTAAGAGTCTCTTCTCTTCTTATAGGACACCAGTCTTATGGGAATAGGGCCCATCCTAATTAAGTATGACCTCATCTTAACTTGATTACATGTGCAAAAACCCTATTGCCGAATACGGTCACCCCTCAGGTTCCTGGGGTGGGACATAAATACATCTTTTTGAGGGCCACAATTCAACCAATAACACCACTCTACTATGGGGAAGCCATTTACATTCTGGAAGCTTTCTGGTTGCTGCTATAAGATTTTCTCTTTTGCCTGTACTGAGCAATACTTTTTCCTTTTCCCTGGACATTTATAGTTGAACCATATCATGTCATGTACACATCTTGTACATGTAACTTAACATCACATGCCACTAAGACGTAGGTAGTGCTCTGTCACTTGGAAAGACAATTGATAACATTTTATGTTTGAATATAATGTGGATCTGAATTTTCTACAGCTAACATTTCAAAGAAATAACAAATACTGATTTGAAGATACATGAATTCAGATCCTTGGTGGGCATCTGGGCATTATCTTTTTTTGTTTTCTCTCTTTTTTTGAAACTACTAGAAATTGTTGTTACTAGTATTTAGAAAATTTTTACCATGTAAAATAAGAAATTTTTCTTATGTATGCTCCTGTATACATAATATGCAGTAAAAAACATATATATATATGAAATTTGTGTCTGACTAAAAATCTACTTTTACCCTTTGGGTCACTTAGATTTAGATCCTTATCTACTGGGAGGGCTCACTCCTAGTCCATAGGTGGTCCCTGATAGTTCATTCCGCTATTGCTACCCTTGGCTATTATTTCTATTCATCATACAATATGATTGTGTTTATCATTGCTTGACATCATTTCTGGCTATCACTTAGATTCAGTTTTCTCATTTCTTTAGAAACAAGACATAGTATATTTGACCCTTAACTTGCAGAGAGAAGAGTTATGTTGTCTTGAAAATGATATATTCTTCTCTATGGCACCACCTTAACCTGCATTTGGCTGGGGGCTGATGGACTGGTTTTCTACAGTTATGGCTAACCCTGTTGCCCTGCATTAGTGTTTGGAAGAAAGGAAAATAGCACCCAGGGAGAACACCCTCATACCTGAGAAGATTGCCAGACTATTTTGTAACTCAGAGAGCCCTCTGGAGGTTCTTAGACAAAATATTCAAATCAAGCATTAATAAAGAAACAAGTCTTCCCCTGCCTAAATGACAGAAGGGCATACTATGATTGTTGTATTTTTGCAATTTTTTTTTTTTGAGGAGGGGAAGTGCTATAAAAAATAACACAATTGGGTAATAACCATCATGTTTCATAGTGGAAACATAAGTCAGACATACCTGGGGGCCAGTTCTATCTTGTTACTAGGTAGCATTGTTGACCAAGACAGACCAGGAGGAATTCACCAGATCTTTTTACCCCAAAAATATCAATATCTGTATGAACAAAATTTTAGTCGGCGGGGGGGGAGATTTGTTTTCTCATCAATATCTGTAAGTCTTAATAGTGTCGGTTTTTCATACCAGATTAAAAATCACACTGAGGCCAAAAAGTTAATTACAGATGTACATCTTTCATTAGAATTTCTTTTGTTAAGATGTTTTACATTATCCAAGTAATCATCTCCATTTACTAAAACTATTCTTTGGAAAACATTTTTAAACAAATATGTTGTGCAGTACTTGAAATAATGGAGACCACCCTTATTCTTTGATGTACTAGAGGGCTGTCTAAGTTGAATATTGTCAATGTATAATATTGTCACCAGAAAACCTAAAGACTTTTATATCACTCATTGATTGGATTTGTTAAACTGCATATTTTTTTTGATGTTTAATAATACAGTAACCAACTTAACCTGAAAAATGTTACAATCATCTTTCTTCTTAAAACACATAGCAAATCTAAATGGGTTTTGATAATAAAAGCAAAAAAAAAAAAGAAAAGAAAAAACAATTTGCTTTCAGAGTCAATTCTCTTCTTTCTTTTAAGAGAGAGTTATATCACAAGAAGTAAGAATTACTGGAGACAAAAGAATACTAGAAAGGAATAGGAATGGAGAAAGGCACACCATTACTTATAATTGCTAGCACTTGCATAATTGCGAAAGAGAATGTCTATAAATAAACCCATTTTTGGGTGTAAAGCAAGAAAACTTTTCTTTATAGAATTAAATTTAAATTGGAGGAAAACATTTTGTTGAATCAGAATTTAATTAATGCTTTTTTCCACAGAAATCTCAGGGTTATGTTTCATGAATGTTAAAGAATGTTAGCTCTCCTGGGTCCTTTAATCCTTTGAAGTTCAATTTTTGTGATTGCAGGCACGTGATATCCTTAATTCAGTTGTTTTTTTTTTCCTCTCTCTTTTTAACCTCTAACAACATTCTTCCACGTATGGCAAAATAGTTTTTGTACAAGTTAGTAGAATGAAGGCAAAGGAGAGTACTCCCTCCACAGGCCCCACGCCCCTGCAGTAGCTGTCCGCCTACATCTGCCAGACTCTTCCAGCCAACTGCAATCCAGTACCTTCAGGGCACGGTGTGATGAAAGATACCAAAGTGGTTCTGGTAATACATAAATAAACAAATAAACTTGCTTCTCCCCATTTTACCCACTGTAAATAAATATATATAAAATATCTGGAGTGTTCTCCTACTTCAGTACTTTATGAAAACATCAAAGGCTGCATTGAGAACAACTAAAACCCACATATTGAAAGAGACCTACATGAATTTGATAGTATATATGGATTTATAGATAATATATAGATATATAAGTGTATCTACACACATGCACACACGCACACACACACGCACGCACACACACACGCACACACACACACACACTCAACCTGTATGTTCTGGAAAAAAGGAATTGGTGACAGATTCCAAATGTAGTGAACACTGCCCTGCATCAGAGGGTGTGGTAAGTGAGGACAGTAGGTTACTACTGGGGTTATCCTAGTGCAATCTGGGATTCATTCCTGGCTGCATAGCTTCTAATCTAATTCTCTTGCCTTTCTAAGAATTCATGAGCTACTTAACGATCATTGTAAAAATTCCCCTTTTGCTTAAAGGTAGCTATGGTGACTTCCTAAGTTTATGCTAACAATAAATGCTTTGTTTATACAACATATTTTTAGCATTTTTATAGTTTGAATATTCAGAAGGTTTACTTCATTTAAAATGTATCCATTTAAACACTGAAAAAATTTTGGGCTGGAAGATTTGGATCGTCTTCATGTCATATCCTCTTGTAACCCTAACTATAAAAGCATAATTATTTAATGTATTTTTAAACAATTGCATGGGAATAAATGTACCTTATTTAATTCAGACTTTGATTTTTATTTTGGATATTTGACTTTCAAAGCCATGTGACTGAATGCATTTTGGCCAACTAGGAGAGTCCTTTTTGTATTTATAAGAAATTTTTGACTGCATTGCTCCCCTTGCATCTGTGTGCTAGGTTTTATGTTGCAGACATCAATATCACCCCTGCCTCAGTGAGAGAAGGGTTTAAAATTTTATGTGGCCAAAATTAGTTGTCATCTTCTTATCATTTGAAAATGGCACTTGCTGTGGGCTATAAAACAAATAAATAAATAATAAACTTTCTATCAAATAACATTAAATATTTTCTTTTGTCATTTATTTACCCCTACTCCCACTGCAGCCAGCTCAGTTCTTATTTAATGATTTCATGCCTATTATTTTGTAGGTTTCCTAATTAAGTGATTTCATGGGAAATTATTCATTCACATATAATACAAAATATGCTAATTATTTAACCCTTCTCTATTTCATTTGTAAGAAGCAGCAACCTTTTAAATATAAATAAATAAATTTATTATATATATATATATATATATACACACACGCAATATATATATATAAAACCCTTTAGAGATAAAGGTAGCTGCAGCCACTAAAGAACATAGACTAAATTATCGTCAGAAAGTCTAATGTATTCTTTTAATCTGTTCATTCTCTATTTGTAGAATTATTAACATAAAATAGAACAAAAGTAAATAAGGGAAAGCCATTTTGAAGAAAAATAGAATAGTGAAATATTTTATAGTCATTGATTGTTTTTCCCAAATAGTACCTATCTTGATGTCTAGTACATAATAATCACTGCTTAGATGCTTTTTAAGTAGATACACAAAATTTAATTTATTTTCTAAAATTCTATCTTTCAATCGTCTGAAGAACCATAGCCTACTTATTATAGTAGGATTTAAAGTGATAGAAAGATTACCCATGTGTAGTTAACCTCAGTATTCTCTAGGTTTGACAAGGAAAAATTCCTTATAGAACGCCCTGCAAATAGTATATCTGACTTCTTATAGTAGGATTTAAAGTGATAGAAAGATTACCTATATGTAGTTAACTTCAGGATTCTCTGGGTTTGACAAGGAATAATTCCTTATAGAATGCCCTGCAAATAGTGTATCTGGATATAAAATATCACCACATTTCATTTCATCAACAGCATCCTTACCTAAAACAATGATTATTACACATGTATCTATACAAAGTTTAGTACTAAGTATCAGGGTTCCAAAGGCAAGATCTCCAGGGTCCTTATCCTAGAGCTAGTTCTAGGCTAATGATGCAGATCTTAATAAATGCCAGGGGAAACTAAAAGAGGGCTAGAATTCCATGGGATGAAATGATAGGAGAAGCTTTAAAGATGAAAAAGTTCTGACCTGTATTAAGAAGGAAAGGCAGATTTTAGCTGAGGATGGAGAAAAATGGAGGGCATTCTAAAAAGACATAAAGTGTGAGTAAATACTAAAATCAGGGCACACACAAGTCTATTTTCAGGATAATACATTAAACAGTTTTCCTTGAATAAACTGTTTGATTAGGGAAATGGTAAGAAGTAGGTAAATTTAGACCAATGTAAAGAATTTAGATTTAGTCCTGGAGGCAGCTGGGAATCACTGACTATTTTGATTGCATAAAATAATATTTTATGTATTACTTTTTTAAGCATGAACCTCTTTCTCAAATAGTTGAAGTACTTTGATTCTATGATTAGTTTTGAAAAGGCTCATCTTTGTCTGCCTTTACATTATGTTCTCCAGTTATCATTCACTTAACCTTTTAATTTGTTTTTTTAAAGGAAATATCTCTATACTTCATATTATTTATCCTTATCCAACTTCTAGACTTCATAGAAATTCTGATTTGTTTGGTAGAGAACAAAAGATAATGAGTATCTCTTTTCTACACATAGAAGAATGACAAATTAAAATTGGCAAATGTGAGCTTACATTACATTATTTAATATACATTACATTACATTATTATATACATTACATTATTTAATATATTGTTTCACTTTAATTAGACTTTTCTTTCTCAGAGACTGAATGCATCTTTTGATAGCATACAGAAAAGACAAAAAAACAGACGCAGCCAGAAGTATGAAGTTTGATCTTTGGCTCTTCCAACCTAGCTGTGACCACTCATCAAAATTTCATGTGCAGTCTCCAAAGTCATTTGGAGTTCACCAAATCAAATTAACTCTCATATTACCTCTTTACCTATCCTAACATTTTGTTCTTCCTGCAAATATGGCATGATCAAATTTCCTATTGTTATACTTATTTCGAGAGACACATGGATCTGATCCCTTCATCAATTGGTACAAACTAACATAATAAATGGCAGGTCCCTCTTTATGATCCCTGCTATTAGGCAGAATGTCTTCTTTTTATCCAGACCTCAAGTAAATGGTAGTTCCTTTAAAAATTAATAAATTGAGATAGTCTTTCCTTTTCTTTTACACCATTGGTCTAAAAGCCAAAGTCTGCCCATTTGCTTCTTCCTACCCTGAAAATTGTGATAACATTCTAAATATTTCACTAAAAAATGGTAATTTTTTCATTAAAAAAGTAACTATCAGAGTTTAACAGACTTTTTTTTTTCATCCAAAGTGACTATTCTTTAATGAACACAGGACCACTAGGCGTTGTTTTGAGAATTTCAGTACGCTGACACAATGTAACAATGACACTTTCTAGTATCTTCCTTGGTTACTATATGTAATCCCATTTAGAAAATTCATTAATTCTTTTAGTTTCATTCAGTGTTTAACTTGCTTGAAGCATTCTTTGAGTTGTGGATCATGGATTTGTCTTACTGTTTTTGATTTCAGAGTTAGCAATCCAATAGTCTCTATTATTCTGACTCTTTTTGACCCAGGAAGCCCTGGGTCAAAGAGTCTCTATGTTCACACCGAGCTCTATTTTGACATCTATTTTAGTACTGCATTAATAATTGTGAAATTTGGCTACCTTGTTTTCTTATTTGTAACTAATCTTTACCTGTAATTAGTTTATATCTACTACTACTACATATGAAATAACCTACACAGGAAGGAAACAAATAGCTAACATATCACAGTGCAATCCTAAAATGCCCTTTGGTGATTACATAAAAACAACTCTGAGATAATAATAACAAAAAATAATGAGTTAACATGTATTGAAAGATTACAACGTTGTAGGCACTGTTAAGCACTTTATAAGCACTGCCTTCCTTAATTTTCAAAACAACCTTAGGGTATTAACGGTAAATGTTCCCATTTTCAGATGAAGGAACTTAAACACAGAAGCTAGTATGATGGGGCGCCTGGGTGGCTCAGTTGGTTAAGTGTCTGCCTTCTGCTAAGGTCATGTTCCCAGGGTCTTGGCCTGGAGTCCTGCATCGGGCTCCCTGCTCAGCGGGGAGCCTACTTCTCCCTCTCCCTCTGCTGCTCCCCCTGCTTGTGCTCTGTCAAATAAATAAATAAAATCTTAAAAAAAAAAAAAGAAGCTAGTACGGTGGAGTGTGAACATAATTCCAAGCTGACTTCAAAAAATGTTATTTACCAATTAATAATGTAAACTTTTTTATTAGCCAATTAACTAGTAAAAATAACCAATTAATCATATTAAGTTATATGGTTTGAATTTTATGTTGTTTTCAAAGGAAAAGAAAAATAGTTTTCTATTAATTCTGTTGTGATCCTAGGTAACAAACACTTCCCCATTCTCTCGCAGAAAAGAAAAACGTTTCATCTGGTGCTCCTGTAGAATTTATAGTTCCTTAAGTGGAAAATCTCTGACCTAGACTGGATGTTCACTAAGGTCACTGATAACAAATGGGCCTGTCACACTGGGGTTGAGGAAGTAGGAAGTTTGTGTCTAGGAGAACATGGAATAGCCGGAGACAGCAAATAACAGGCATAGAAAAAGACACATGCTGGTCTGGTCCCTTCTCCTTGCTCCACAAAATTACTCTGTGACAGTGCCCTTTACCATTTAGCCTGGGAAGTAGGGAGTAACAGAGAGATTGTACTTATTACCTCTGTACTTCTTCCACATATATTTCAGATCTGCCCTCCTAAACCAAGCCACCATCATAATTCTTTACAGAGGTCCTTTCTTCTTAACATGATTTTACATGAAATAATTTGAACTTGCTCAATAATTTATTAAAATTGACAATAACATTTTTATATATTCCTTGAAAATATTTTCTAGGTCTCAGGAAAGGGAAATTACATACTAAAAACTGAATATTGAAGGAAGTTCACACAGGCAGAGATGAGCTCTAAGATAACCAAGTACCACATGATAGGAAGTTAAAAAGTGTTTACGTTAGAGATGAAAATAATCTGAGTAGCCTGGTTTAGATTTTAATTTTCTTTAAAAAGATTTTATTTATTTATTTATTTGAGAGCTAGAATGAGAGAGAGAGAGAGAGAGCATGAGAGAGGGGAGGGTCAGAGGGAGAAGCAGACTCCCTGCTGAGCAGGGAGCCCGATGTGGGACTCGATCCCAGGACTCCGGGATCATGACCTGAGCCGAAGGCAGTCGCTTAACCAACTGAGCCACCCAGGCGCCCTGGTTTAGATTTTAAATAGGAAAGTAAGTTATCCATTTAGTTATTATAAGTTTGTCATCATTGTTTTAGCTTTATTTGGTGTTAAAATATTTCAGAATTCAAAAAGAGTATTTTAAAGATTGTGTTACAGTGTGATAAACCTAACAGAAGCTCACAAATTCTCATATAGTATTATACAATATTTATAATGGAGAGGGAGGAGATGTTTTCAGCTGAGATATTAATTAAGGACAGAATATAGGATTTAAATTAATACCAATATGTTACAAATTTAAGATTCAATTACCCAAACTTTTTTTAAGTTAGTCACTATTCATTTCAGTTTTTAAAATGTTTGAGTAAGTCCAAGAGATACAAAACTGAAACTATCATTTTAACAAAAAAAATTAATCAAGGGTATGTAAATTCATAGTTTAGGTTCTAGTGAATATTTTTCTTTAAAATATTTATGATTTTATAAAAAGATTATTTGTCATAGTCTGATCTTGAGTTAAAAACTTACTCAACAAAATATGAATTGTTAGTTGCTTGACATGCCACAGGAGACCATATAATACTGGAAAATGCATATATGGTAAGTGAATGACAAAATACATAAAGTGGTCAGCATGTGAGAAGACATGAGAAGACAGAATAAAAATACTTTACCATTGACTAATAAATGTCAGAAAGTGTAATTGAATGAAAAAAGGAAAGAAAAAAGCTATTTAGTGTGAGACTTGTTTAGTAAATGATTTAAAATAATGTACAGACACAGAGAAAGAGAAATGATCCCATTATTACTTGGAAGGGAATGTAAATAGCCCCACATCACAGAGCTGGGATGAAATGAGCCCTCTCGGAGTGGCTATCCAGAATGATGCTGGGTCTCTATGGTCAGCCTTGGCATCTCATTATCCAAGAGCTGTGTACACATGTAAGAACCTCTGGAAGATCAATGGATAAGATTGATAAGAATATGAGAAAGAGGATGGAGAAAAAATGTATAAAGCAAGACTAAAGGTGCTAAAGATTTTTGAAAGTTCTAAAGAACAACAAAGTAGGAAAATGATAATAGTGTGTACACTATAACTTGTTATAATAAATAACAAGTGGAGAGAGTAATTACCGAACACATTTGAAGGGAATAATGGGGTTAAATTAAATTTAAGGTGAATACTATATGTATGGGAAAATTCCTTTGTGTGAAATACGTTGAGTCAAACTATATAACCTCAAGAGAAAAGCTACCTTATAATTCCGTTCTCCATGGATTCACATTCTAGGAGACAACCTGGGATGAACACCAGAGTCCAGGTCCCAGAAGAGCAGGTGCATAAGCCTTATGCAGCTTAGAGTTAAACTGCAGCTTCTGTTTGAATGAACTGAATCTGCCAGGTCACCACTAATAACCAGGGCAGAGAGACAAAAGCATATTCAGGATTTCTGGCCAAGTCAGCGGCGTAGAAGCAGAGATCACTAAAAAGTTAAAGAAACTGACTGAATCACAGTGAAATGAGATTGAAAACCTAGGAAAGAGAATCTGGGGGAAATGCGTATTGTTATAGATAGAGTATGTGTTATTTCAGAACTCGGTGGATTCCAACAAGGTACACATTGCCACTGAATTAAATTTTCCATGTTCAGTAAAGAGGAGATTTGTAGGAGGAAAACACTTCATACAAACAGAACAAAACAAAACAAAAACCCTACAAGAAGGTTAGAACACTCAAATGCATATAGCAGATAGGAAGTAGTGCAAATGTGGGAAGATCTTAACTCACAGTGAAGAGAGGGAGAGGAAAAATAAAAGCAGAAATTAGGATGAAAATAGGCAAGTGACACTTTGTCTCAGTGTAAAAGAAGCCAAAAGTGGTAGCTGGGATTATGGCACAAAGGAGAATGCATGCTCCATTTGAAGAGGAAACACTACTTAAATCCACTAGAATATTGCCATCTGGAATGTAGCCTCATCTTCTGATTTTCAAGAGAAGTTGAAAGTAAGAATTTTAAAACTGAGCAACTAACATGTCTTTCTCTGACTGACTTATTTCACTAAGCGTAACACCCTCCAGTTCCATCCACGTCGTTGCAAATGGCAACCATTCTCTCTTATCTTGAGAAAATTTTCAAGGATAACTAAGTCTGAATTAAAAATAAGAAATTTGTAATTTGTTCCTAAAACATTCCATTATTCTCTTGATGTACAGTTAGCTGCACTGGGTCCTCTTCTTTACTTAGGCCAATAATCGAGAAAGTTACAGTTTAAGATGATACCGAACCTCATGATTTAGACATACCCTCCATTAAAAACAAAGTAAATTGTTGGATAAATCATAGATAAAAGGCGTAAAAATTGGAAAGTAACCAACCAGATTGTTCTTATTTTTGGACAAAATATCTACACCAAACCCTTCCTCAATTCTACATAGAAAATCTAGTATTTTAAAAGAGAATTTAGCAAGGTTGTTGAACACAAGAATTAACATGATATCAATAGCATTTTATACAAAATAACCCATTTAAAATATAATAAAAATACTCCATAACAATAAACTGTAAGATATGTAGAAATAAACCTAAAAATGATGCAACCAACTATTAGAAACTAGTTAAGAATATATAAGGAGATCTAAATATAAAAAATTTATAAAGGAAGGCCAATCAATAGCCTGAAAATATACATTTTTCCCCAAATTGATCAATAAATTTGATTTCCATTCAAAACTGAAACTGCTCTTTGGAACCTTTCAAACTGACCCTAAAAGTTCTCAGGGAGATGCAGGATCTAGTTACAATGTAGCTGTAAAGTGCTGCCTTGTCTTTGCCCCTGCTCAAAATAAAGCTGTTACCTTTCTAGCCCTGTCCGCCATGGTGCTTAGCAGCCAGGGATGCATGGTCTCAGACATGTTTACCAAGTTAAACACTGACTTGAGGGATGCCTGGGTGGCTCAGTCATTAAGCGTCTGCCTTCGGCTTGGGTCATCGAGCCCCACATCGGGCTCCCTGCTCGGCGGGAAGCCTGCTTCTCCCTCTCCCACTCCCCCTACTTGTGTTCCCTCTCTCGCTGTGTCTCTCTCTGTCAAATAAATAAATAAAATCTTTAAAAAAAAAAAATTAAAAAAACACACAAAAAAAAGTTCTCAGGTAAGCAAAAAACAAAAAAGACAATTTTGAAGAACAGTGTATGAAAGATAATTCTTATCAGATATGAAGATTCATTTGCAGCCTTAGTAATTAATATAGTGTGAGCTGATAGAGACAGGGGTTGATAAATAGATCAATAGAAAAAAGAAAAAAATTTGCACTTATATTGACAATATATTACAGAGGTAGTACTGTAAATGAATAAAAATGATAGACTAGCTAGTAAGTGCTGGTGAAAAAATGATTATTCATATAAGAAGAACATAAATTTAGATCCCTTCCTTAAACAACAGAAAGATAAAATGTCTGGTGGAGTAAAGTAAATGTCAAAAGCAAATCCTTAAAACTTTGAGAAGAAAATATATCATTGAGACATTAGGAATAGATTTCTTAGAAAAGAAACCAAAACCCTCCAGACACCGGAATAGTTAATGAAATTAAACATTTATATTCAAAAAATAAAGAAAGGAGAAAGATAAGCTTCACACTAGAAGAAAATATTCCCAAGATATATAATCAGGAAGTGTTTGGAGAATATACAAATGCCAGCAAATAAATAAAAAAACATAGAGTATCCAGGGGCGCCTGGGGGCCTCAGTCAGTTAAGCCTCTGACTCTTGGTTTCGACTCCCGTCAGTATCTCGGGGTCATGGGATCAAGCCCCACATTGGGCTCTGAGCTCAGGGGGCAGTCTGCTTGAGATTCTCTCCATCCCTCTCCCTCTGCGCCTCCCACCACAAGTCTGCGCAGGCTCTCTCTCTTTCTCTCAAATAAATGAGTCTTAAAAAAACCCACAGAGTATCCAATAGGAAAAAAATGACAAGAGATAAACACAGAGTATTCACAGAAAAGGAAGTCAGAACGGTTAAACAAGGAAAAGTCCAAATATATTAGTAATCATGAAATTGCAAATTAATGCCACAATAAAATAATTATTTCATATCCATCAGAATGGAAATGGTCTGGTGAGAGCAATCTTGATCAGGAATAGGTATCTGAGACATTCATACATTCTGAAGAGTAGCAAAGAAATAGAGGATTATTTTTGGCAATTTCAAGTAGAGATGAATATTAACATAATTTATGACCCTGGTATATTCTCTAAAGAAACACACATGTGGCTTTATTTATGAATATGTTAAATCTCAAAAACAGTATTTTGAGCAAAAAAGGGGCAAACTGCAAAATGACATATTCACTAAGACCATTTCCATGAAGTTTAAAACACAACATTTTGAAATACTGATGGATGTATATATATAATCAAAACCAAATGAGCATGGTAAATGCTAATATTAATTAATTCTGCCTGGAGCAGAAATTGGAAAAGTTTACACAACATTCTTTGATGGTAGTTGTACTTTTTCTGTTTTTGAAAAAATGATGTAAATGAATATGAAATCACATTAAGATTTTTCTAAAGGTGGTTTGTGAGTACATGGCTAAAATAAACATTGGTGGGGCGCCTGGGTGGCTCAGTCTGTTAAGCATCTGCCTTCGGCTCAGGTCATGATCCCAGGGTCCTGGAATCGAGCCCCGCATCGGGCTCCCTGCTCTGCGGAAATCCTGCTTCTCCCTCTCCCACTCCCCCTGCTTGTGTTCCCTCTCTCGCTGTGTCTCTGTCAAATAAATAAATACAATCTTTAAAAAAATAAAACAAAATAAACACTGGTTCTTCATTAACTATAAAAACCTATAAAATAGGTTTTTAGATAAATATTTGAAATAAAAAATACTAAATAAAACATCAATTATGACTATATTCCACTAAATGACAAAAAAGGAGGAAGATACACACACACCCAGCAAAAAGGGAATTCTCTAATAATTTTGCTGAGAAGAAATATATAAGAATACCCCTTATCTCCTAATTTCTCTTCCCTCTTTTTCACTTTGTATTTTAGAGAGATGGTAAAAGAAGAAAATAAAAATCTAAGCATCTCAATCTATGTATCTCCCTCTAAGCACTGCTTTAACTCTGTACAGTAAGTTTTGACAATATTTTGTTATATTACCACCCATTTTGAAATACATTCTAATTTGCCTTGCGATCCTTTCCTCCCTCCCTCCTCTTCTCTCTCTTCTCTCTCTCTCTCCCTCTCATATATGGGACTTTTAGAAAAAAACATACTATTCTTATTAATTTCTAATTCAGTTTATTGTAGTCAGACAATATACTCAGTTCTATTTCAGTCCTTTGGTATTTACGGAGACTTGTTTTGACCAGTGTGAGGTATATATCCTGCTGAATGCTCTACTTGCACTTGAGAAGAAAGTATATTTTGTATTTGTTGGATGTCATGTTCTTTAAATGTAAATTATAAGTTGGTTGATACTGTTGTTCAAACCCTCTTTGCCTTTACTAACATTTTCTGTCTCTTATTCTTCCAAATACTGAAAGAGGGATATCAATATGTTTATGGATTCGTCTATGTCTTCCTTTAGTTTTGAATTTTTTTGCAATGTGTATTCCAAAGTTCTGTATTATATTACATTTTCTAGGTAAATGAAAGTAGAATTTTCTCAAACATTAGGGGCATGCAGTTTAGAATTTTCATGACTTCTTAGTGAATTGATATTTTTATCATTAGGAAATATTCCACTTAATTTCTAATGTATTCTTTGTTTTGAGGATTTTTTTGAGAATGATCGCATGCCATTTTTCTTGAGTTTAGGGTTTTTGTGGTATACCTTCATTTTTATTTTTTTAAAGATTTTATTTATTTATTTGAGAGAGAGAGAATGAGAGATAGAGAGCACGAGAGGGAAGAGGGTCAGAGGGAGAAGCAGACTCCCCGCTGAGCAGGGAGCCCGATGCGGGACTCGATCCCAGGACTCCAGGATCATGACCTGAGCCGAAGGCAGTCGCTTAACTAACTGAGCCACCCAGGCGCCCGGTATACCTTCTTTTTTTAAAAAAATTCTATTTTATTAAACTGGAATACTGAAACTGACTTTGCCTTTGCCTTTCATACATTTTGGTTGTGGCTTATCTTTGCAATACAATTTGATCTGGGTTACTTATGTACCCTCAGTGAGGATATAAAAAAATACGTGCCCTGGCTGTCTGAAGAAGAAGGTATTCTGTTCAAGAAAGAGTTTTCTTTACAATCTGCCAAAAGGTTAGGATTTTCTCCTCCTTAGGCTAAGCTCTTGGGTTTATGATCTTTCCACTGGGCTCCTCCCTACTCTGCAATACCAGCCTCCCCACCCATGACATCTCTTCCTCAGGAGGCTGTCCACCATTCCACACACATCCTGGCTGGTTTGTTAGACACCATTGAGAGCACCAACTTTATGAGGATTAGACAAGTCATGTAGAAAAATCTCAATGTTTCAGTTTGATTTGACAACCTTTCATATACAGTACAAATGCCAACCATTCTTCTCCTTGCTTCCCTCTTCATTAAAACGTCTGACGTAAAACTAAAGATAGTTCTTACACCATCTTTATTTTGGGAAAACTGAAGGAACATGTTTCTATTGGCCTCACCCCAGCCTTCTTAATTCTTTTGGCCTGTGAATTCAGTCTTCTCTCTCCTGATAGTCATGCCTCCTTCAACCTAAGAATATTCTGGAATCTACTGTCTCGTTGGCTTGTTTGTTTTGTTTAAATACAATTTTTATTTTAGAATAGAGTTAGAAGTACAAATTTAGAAGATAGTATAGAGAGTTACCATATAACACTTATACAGTTTCTCCTATTATTGTCTTTTATTAGTATGGTACATTTACCATAATTACTATTAACTACAGTCCATACATTTTTCAATTTTTAAAACATTTTTCCTTAATATCCCTTTTCTGTTCCTGAATTCCAGCCAGGAAACCATATTGCACTTAGTGGTCACGTCTCCTTAGGCTCCTCTTGGTTGTTGACAGTTTCTCAGACTTTTCTTGTTTTGATGACCTTGATGATTCTAAGGATTCCTGGTCAGATATTTTGTAGACTATGCCTAAGCTACGATTTGTCTTAAGTTTTTTCTCCTAATTAGGCTGTGGTTTTAGGTTTTTGGCAGGAAAACTACAGATGAAATGTGTTATTTTTGTTACATTTTATCAAAAGTACATCCTAACAACAGAACTTATTACTATAGATTTTGACGTTTATCACCTGCGTGACATGGTATTGTCAGGTTTCTCCACTTACAAAGTTCCTCTTTTCCGCCACTCTCCATGCTTTCCACCTGTGCTTTTTGGAAGTAAGTCATTATGTGCAGCCCATATTTAGAGCCTTCACATCTCCTGTAAGGCACAGTATCTATATAAATTATTCGGAATTTCCTGGATGGAAGATTTGTCTCTTTTCTCTTATTTAAGCATCTATTCAATCATTCATTTATAACAGTATGGACTCCTGGGTATTTATTTTATATTACTTTAATCCTCCACACACAATCTAGCAATTAGTCAAAATCACCATTTAAATGCTCTAGCCAGTATATTATAGCTCTAGGATTTCTATCCAGGTAAGCAGATCTTGACTGTGTCTCCCTAGATGCTCTTGACTCTCCATATTTTGGGGTGGGTTTGCCCTGCAACCTCAGTGTTCTGATGAGTCTAAGAAAAATAACTGATTTTCAGTTTGTCCAGCTTTTTCTAGTAGGGATGGAAGTGACGGTGTGTGAGCTCTTTCTTTTTTGGAACTGAAAGTGCAAGTTGGTGTATTAGTCTGTCTTTATAAAGTATGCTGGGTCTTGTTTTTTTAATCCGTATGAGAATCTCTGACTTGTGTTTAGTCCATCACCCACTATTGTTGGGTTTAATTCTTTGCCATGCTATGTGTTTTATATTTCTCCCACATGTTCTTCTGCCCCTGCGCTTCCTTTCTTGACTTTTTTCATGTGAAGTTATTATTTTCTTAGTATTCAATTTTATCTCTATAGACTTTTTAGTTTTTCCATTTTGTGTTATTAGTGTTTCTCTAGTGATATAGTTTTAAGCTTCCCTTCAAAAAATATTACACTATTTCACAATGGAAGGACTTACAACAGTATAACCCTTCCTTTGTTACATATTCTATGGACCCCACAATACATCATTATCAAGTATTATTTTTTATTTGTAATAGTTTATAGCCTTTTAGGGAAATTTAAGTATCTTTATATATATAATATTACATATATATGTGTATTACATGTATGCATATATTCCTATATATTTACTCTTTCTGCTGATCTTCATTCCTTTCTTAAGAGAAGATATCCAGGATTTCATTTACTATCATTTCCCTTTAGGCTGAAGAAGTTATAATAGTGCAGGTTTCCTGGGGACAAATTCTTCTGTTTTGTCAGCTTAAAAATGTCTGATTTCACTGTTATTTGGGGAGATATTTTCACCAATTATAGATTCCTAGGTTCGTATTTTATTTTCTTTCACCGCTGTGAAGATCTTATTGTATTATCTTCTAGCCTCCCAAAGTTTCTGCTGAGAAGGACCCCTTCTGTTATATTTAATGTGTCTTTTTTTCTCTAGCTACTTTTAAGATTTGCATATTACATTGTTTCTAGCAGTTTGATGTGCCTAGTGATTTTTAAAATTTATTTATCCAAGTCGAGGTGTTTGATGAGATTCTTGGATTTGTGGGTGATTTCTTTCAACTAATTTTTAAAAGTCATCAACCATTTATCCTGACGTATTTCCTCTAATCCATTTTCTCTCTCTTTGCCTTTCAGGTTTGAAATTATGCAGACCATTTGATATTTTCTCACATATCACATATCTATTATCTCTTGTTTTTGTTTTAATTCTTTTTTTTTCTAGTTTGGATATACTCTATTGATCAGTATTCAAGTGTATTGATTCATTATTCTTCTGTGCTCAATCTGTTGTTAAATCCAACAGATGAATTCATTTTTAATCATTGATTTCATTTTTTCATTTATACAATTCCATTTTGTCCTTTTGCATATTCTCAATATTTTGCCATGGATGTCCACCATTTCCAATAGATACTAGCTATGGTGTGAATTTTTATATCCCCCTAAAATTCGTAAGTTGAAAATGATGCCAATATAAAGGTATTTGGAGGTATAGCCTTTGGAGAGAGAGAGATCTTGAGAGTGGAGCCCTCATGAATGGAATTAGTGTTCTTATAAAAGATACCCCACCAGGCCTCCCTAGTCCCTTCCCTCTGCCTTGTGAGGTTACAGTGAGAAGCTGCCAACTATGAACTAGAAAGTGGGTATGCACCAGACACTGAATCTTCTGGTGACTTGATCTTAGATTTCCCAGAATCACTTGGGTGACGTGGTATTGTCAGGTTTCTCCATTCCACTAGAGTCCAGAACTATGAGAAATAAATTTCTTGTAGCAGCTCAAGTGGACTAAAACAATATGTTAGTGTCTCTATCCTATAACTGATATCATCTATAATTGCATCATGAAGCCATTTATGTTTCTTCTATCAACTATTTCTTTTTTGACTATTAGTGACTTTTGTTGTTGTTGCTGTTTCATGTGACTTGGAATTTTTTTGGTTTCTGCCAGACATTTTGTGTTAAATAACAGTAGGGACTGAATTATACAGTATTTACCTCCAGAAAATATTATATGACATTTTCTCACAGGCTGCTACAACTGGAGGCTAAGTCAATCTGAATTAAGTTAAACTGTTTATAGGCATTGTTGCAGATTTAGTTCACTACTGACCTAGCATATTTTGAGATTGTGATCAGGGCTTTTCCTTCTGTAGAACAAAGGATCTGAGTGCTGGTGAGGCTTCTTAGTGCTTTATAGGTAATTTACTGGTCAAACTATATCATCTCTTTCTATCCCTCACAAATTAGATATAAGCTTGCTGGGCCATTTGGGAATGATCTTTGCTTTCCAGTCCTGCCTCCACATTTTTCTGCCTTGGAAAACCTCTATTTGCCCTGCTGCAATGCCATGTTCTTTCCAAAACTGATGGTGGCTGCTTTATACTTCTAGAAGCCTTCAGAATGAATGGATTCTCTTAGCTCTCCTGCTGGCCTTTGGTAGATGAAAGCATGGAGTATCCCAAAAGGGTTTCTTTCATATGGAGCTCTTTCAATATGACTGACAGTGTGGTAAGTGTGTTACATAGAATATTCTCCTTGATTATTAGAAAAAGTTTATGAAGCAGTTATTAGTAAAATCTTACAGGAGAGTAACTAGAGAAAGTTAGAAATTAAGATAAAAAGAATCAAAAGAATAAAATTATGATAAAGGAAAAACTAGTCAACTCTATAAAAAAAGAGAAAAGAAGAAATGAGAGAAGAAGGAAGCCAATGAAAGTCTGTAAAACAGAAAAGGTTTAGAGCATTATCTATTGGAGCAAGGTTAATAGTGGCAAGTTTTATTTTAATTGGCTTATTCACTTGTAAGACTTGGTCAAATTGATGACTGTTTGTGGTATCTTTTTGTTCCTCACCAGGCTGTGCATTTGTTAAGAACAGATATTGTGCCTTATTCAGCAAATATTTTCAGGAATGTTCAAAGGGCTCAGCACACATTAAGTATTTATAAATATTCATTTTTATCTTAAGGTTTCACTCCATTCATTTATTCATTCATAAAATATTTTGGGGGGATTTCCTACTATGTGTCAAGCACTCTTCTAGAAACTAGGAATAACTTAGAAACCACAGAAAAAATCTATGCCACTGTAAAACTTTTAAAAAAGAGAGCAACAAACAGGATACAAAATGAGTTAATTATATAGCATTCTAGAAAGTGGTAAGTACTATAAAGAGAAAAACAGAAGAGGGAATGGGTGATTTGGAGAGTGTGCTAGGAAAAATGGGTTTTAATTTTAGAGGGCAATCAAGAAAAGCATCAATGAGAAGATGGCATTTCAACAAAGACCTGAAGTATGTTAGGTATCTACCTAACATGCGAAAGCCTTAAATTTCCACCATCTTGAGTGATTTAGGAATTGCGAAGAGACAAGTATGACTACACTAGAGAGAGGAAGGGGAGAGTGGCACAGGATGAGAGAATGCGGTTAAGGGTAGGTCAGATTATATCAGCCCTATTAGGCCATTGTAAGCCTTTTCACTTTAAGTGAAATGAAGAACTCTGAAGTCTTGAGCAGAGGAGTAACACTGTATGACTCATGTTTCAAAAGTTTTACATCCTCTCAGATGATATAGCTAATGAAATAGAGCTTCACTGCCCTATAATTTTCCTTTCCACATAATCTATTTCAGAATCCCTATAACAGTCTGTGGCATAGAAACAAGCATCATGTTTCAACTCACAGTAATGTATAAATCATGTGTTGGGGAAAAATGAATTGGGGACTAAATATCTAGATACATCATGTTCAAGAGATGCAAGACCCAACTTCCCAGATTTTAAAGTCCTTCCATATTCAAAGAAAGGACAAGGTTAACCTGTCATCTTTTAAAAGGTAAAGAAATTGAGGTTTGAGACAGAAACTAGACCTTTTGACATTAAATCCATATCTTTCACTATTAAAATACGTGTGTCTTCAGAGCTTTGTAAAAGAAGGAAATGATGATTTAGACCTAGCATGAACAAATGTTAATTGGGCAGATGGTAGATTTTTGAGGCTTTGTGGTCCATAGAGTATCTTTCATAGCCACTCAACTCCAAGTTGTAGCACGAAAACAATGGCAGACAAGTCAGCTGTTTCAGTAGCTCTTAGATTATAAAAACAGGCAATGTGGCAGCTCAGATTTGGTTGGTGGGCCATAATTTGCCAAACTTTGATTTAGATTATGTTGTTGAGAGCAAAGGGGAGATTATAAAGCAGTTTTCAGAAGTTATGCTGATTCTTTTAAGCTCAGTAGTTCCTGGGTGACATTGAACAGGAAAAAAACTATGCAAATAAGAACGTGAATGTAACTAGCTTTCAACAGCACCATGTTCCTATATATAGCTTTTCTGCCTAACCAAGAATACCTCTGGGAGGAATTATAAGTTAGTCTTTCTCCAGAAAGGGGTATTTGGAAGATTGTAGCATGGATGGATGAAAGGACATATTTGTTTCTCAGAAATGTGTAAATGATTTGCTAAATTCCCAAGGCATTCACAGTTTGGAAATGTATGTTGGAGGAAGAAATAAATACCTATAAAATTTTGAAACTAAGTATTCAAATGTTGGTATTTCTTAGATTACTACAACTAATGGCTGACATTAATACAGCATCTTGATTCTCCCATTCTTTCTTGGATTTGTGAAATATATATGCATTTATATGAAATATTTTATATAATTCCATATACAATATATATGTATTTTTCCAACACCTCACTTCCTGGTAGGGAAACTGAGTAACAAAAGGATTAATATATGCCTAAGGAAGAAGTTAATGACAGGCATAAGCAGAGAATTCTGATTTCATGGCTCCCAGATTAAAGCTGTTTACATTTTCTCTAAATCAATATATCTGTAGCCCCAGGTTGAGTCTCCAAAGCAAATAGACAGGAATCCCAGGGTATGTCAGTTTCAGACAAGAATGATAATTTGCACGTGTACATTTCAAATGAGGATCTTTCTACTATTTTCTAAAGCTGGAAGCCTATCTTTGTAAAATTCACATTTAGTACAAATGTTTCACATACCAATTATTTTTGGTTAGAGTACTTAGGTAGTAAACAAGTTTGTTGGATCTTTTTCTTGGCCAAATAACTTTAATAGGGAAGACTGTCACTAAGGAGATGATTAAAGGAACCTAGTGGCCTTCTACCCCACTTCCAAATGCAGGTAGTATATTTCTAAGTATTACTTAGGTCTTCACTGACAATCACAGACAAAATGGCATAAGAGAGCCAGTCATTAGACATATCCTTTGGCTAGTCCCTGATCGAGAATTTATTTGAGTCAAGATACATTATCTGTAATCACGTTTGGCTCCTCTGCATACGTGTATGCTATTTTTGAAGGCTTGAACTGCAAGAAAGCTAACTGGCTTCTTACATGTTAACCTGAAATTAAAAATGACATATATTCCTTACTATATAGTATCTCAGGTAAAGGACCTATTGATTCAGGTTTTTCACACTAAAACATATTTTGTTTAGGTAAAACAACTTTTGTGGGTACAAAATTAAGATTTAAAAATAAGTAGAAGGATTTAAACTTTCTTTTTTTAAATAAATGGACCTATAAATTTGCTTTGGAAAAAAAAAAAAGGTTGAAAATCCTTAGCTTATCTCTCACCTGTAATGAACAGAATAAAGGAAACAGAGAACCTGTAGAGAGATTTTGGGATAGTTTTGAGAACTATGTGTTGAGTCCCATATGTTAGAAAAAAATGTTACCTACTTCAAAAGAGGTATGTGTATTACCTTAAATAAGACCTAGTATTCTCAGTGTCTAGATACTAGAGAAGTATCAAAGTATTTGATATTACAGTGTTGAATACTAAAAACTATTCAACAAATTTTATTGCTTGGTCATATAATCATTTGAATATATGTAATACACACGCCTCTTTGGTATATCTTTATCTTAGGTGCTATTGTTTATGTATGGATGAATTAAAGAGAAATTCTTTTTTTCTGTAGATTTTATTTATTTGACACAGAGAGAGAGAGATCACAAGTAGGCAGACAGGCAGGCAGAGCGAGAGGGAGAAACAGGCTCCCTGCTGAGCATGGAGCCCTATGCGGGGCCCAATCCCAGGACGCTGGGATCATGACCTGAGCGGAAGGCAGACGCCCAACTGACTGAGCCACCCAGGCGCCCCTAAAGAGAAATTCTGTTTACATGTTGCAGCCATGGGGGAAAGCTTGTATGATACATAGTAAATGTTATAATACTGCCCAACAGAGTATCCATTTATGGTAATGTTCAATGGTAATATCTGAAGTATTTAAAGCTCTGACTTTGAAAAGGAAAGGGATTTCCCAATAAAGGATAACTTTAAAATGAGTCTTCTTTTATTGTATAGAATGCTGATCTTGGTAGAGAGATAAGCAGACAGACATAAGATGTTCAACAGCTGAGTTTGAAAGATAAAGTGTTGCAGCTACATATAGTCATTTATGTTAAATAATAAGGCAAGCAGCTACCATTTTATCAAGCATAATAGAAGGGATCACAGATATGACTCCATGCTTACCACCTGATTTTGACCAAATTAACATGTAAAAACTGAGAAATTCAGGGTCATAGAATGAAAAACCTGAAATGAGAATAAAAAATCTTGGTATAAGGTGGTAACACTCTAGAAAAATGAACATAGATCTGGACTGATCTGGAATATTGGTCCAAACAAAAGTTTGTTTAGTGAAAAGAACCTAGAAACATAGTTTAGAATCACTGTACAGTACTTGTAATTCATGTATGTAATCTTACATGATAAAAAGTACATTGTTCTTATTAAAGAATATATAATAAGTATTTTTTAACAAGTTCTTTAGTAGTTTTAATAAAATCCGCTGTTAAAAAGGCTTCTTAAGTATTGTTAAATATCTCAAATTGTGGAGATTCTTTTGATAACAAAGTTTCTGATTCCCAGTTAATAAAATAAAATAAAAGAAAAGAAATGTATTAGCATCTTTCCTTACAGAACTGTGTCACTTCTCCTTAGACATGCCACATATACACTTAATTTTATAAGTATAGGCTATCATGCACTTATAAGATAATATGGTTTAATTAAACACCCTAAAGCAATTTTTGAGATTGTTTTGGTAAATGTAAAAATATTTTGAGCTATTTCTATATATTATTTTTTTAAATAAGGAATTTGACTTTTCTTCAAAAATTTTTAAAAAATATTTTATTTATTTACCTTAGAGAGAGAGAGAGAGTGCATGAGCAGGGGGAGCAGCAGAGGGAGAGAGAGAAGCAGACTCCCCACTGGGCAGGGAGCCCAATCCTAGGACCCTGGGATCATGACCTGAGCTGGAAGGCAGATAATTAACTGACTGAGCCACCCAGTCGCCCCTCTTTAAAAATTTAATCAAAGTTGGAAAGCTGAAAATTTTGATGTGATTCTAAAATAGGGATAAATTCCATATTTTCAAATATTTGATTTTTTAAGATTCTGTTTCCATTAGCAATAAAATAAAAAGGATATATTTCAATAATATTTTAATCTTTTAAGATTTTGAAATATTAAACTATTTTTCTCTTTAATTTACTCATTATACAGTATAAGCACCTGGAAGTCATTGTAAAGAGAACTCATTAAGATTCTTCTGTGACAAATTTTTTAAATTTACCGTTTAGGGAGATCCAATTTATGTCGGCAGTTTCTTTTTTCTTATTACTGAAAAAATTCACATTGATCTGGAAACATAGGCATTTTCTTTGAGTATATAATGCATACAGACATCACTCTTAAGTTCTTATGATTTGTTATGCTAAAAAACCCCTGAAATGTCTTTACATGAACATAGAAAACATACTTGCTCTATATTTTTTGCTTTAATCTCTAATATTTATTTCTCATGCTCACATTAAGCAATATAGTCTCCATTTAAGTTAATAAAAATCTGTGACCCAATACAAGGAAAAACTAATCATCTAAATAGATGTAATATATTTGCTATCCTGTCTGTACCAGAACAAAACAAGTTATTCTTAAAAAGGATTGATTTTGATGGAAAACTAAGCTCCTTAACAAAGTGATTCTGTATGAAAGGATTCAATTGGAAAAGAAAGTGCCTTTGAAAGGCAATCAAGAGCCCTGATTTGGTCTGAGTCACTCCCCTCCCTGGCTGAGTGATCACAGGTATTTTAGAATTTGTATTTATACTCCTTCCCATGAAAATGCAATTCATGAAAAGTGATGCTCAAACTATTATAAACATATATTCTATTCCCAGAAAAACATTCATGATCTTCATCCTATTAATATAATAGTATACTAGGAAGGCTTATAATAAAAATAATACTGCTAAAATGTAATAATATGAAACAAAGATTAACAAAACAATAAAGACCCAAAAGTTAAGCCTGAGAAGAAGGAACAAATCTCAAAACAAAACAAAATAAAACAAAATGTTTATTTATCAAATGCAGTAGTAGCAAATAAAAATGAAGAACAGGAAAAAGGACCAGTGGGATGTTTAGTATGAGCTATCTCTTCCAAAATATAAATGATAGGAAATAAATGAAGAACACGTCTATTAAAAATATGCTGTGATACTAAAAGAATAATATTAAAATTAAAAATGCAAGATAAAGTGAAAACATTGATGGAAGACAAGAGAGTACCCCAGCATAAAAATCCAGTATTTCAATTCAAGGTAACTTACAAAAACACATGATTAAATGCAAGAGTATCTAAAGCTTATAAAGTAAGATACAGAAGTTCAGTCATCTGAAATAATTGCTATTAAGTGCAAATAGGAAAGGCCAAATCTGTAAGGAATTCATGTTAGGCTTTAAGGTTAGAGGTACATGCATTTTAATCCCAATCTGTCATTTGTCTGCTGTCTGATCCTGCTATTTAATCTTTTGAAAGCTCAGATACCTCATTAGAAATAGGCCATTATAGCTGTCATAGAATTTTTGAGATAATTAGAGGTGATTATATATGTAAAGTATTTAGCCAAATGATGGGCCAATAATACTCACTCAAATTTTTGGTGGGGGGGGGAGAGGAGATGAACAAATTAGTTGGCAAACTTATTTTACCCATGATGATTCTTTGGAATGGATATAAAGCAACAAAGTTTCTTTCAGTAGAAACACACACACACACACACACACACACACACACAGAATATTCGCAGGCCTCAACTTGTCATGTTTTAAAACCTTAAAAGTTTTAAGTTTAAAGCTTAAAATATTAAGAACAAAGAGAACATTTTACAAATTGCCAATAAAGCAGGAGATACAGCAACAAGAACATCCTGAAACATTTTCCTCCTGGCTTTGGAGAAAATCCACCCAATGCTAAGACAAAAAAGTAATCACTGCAAAATACAATGCCCCATCAAGGTGATCTTTTCTTTCTGAATCAAGTATTAATACCCAAAAAACATTAAACATTTTCAAATAATCCTGTCATAGCAAAGTTGAATGGAAGTAAAAATGAGTATCTCAGGACACATAAAAGATGCTTAATAAACATTGTTTATTTAGAAAAAGTAATTTGAGGCAAGATTGATGGAAAGAAGTAAAGCTACATAGGAAATTAGACCAACACGTGAAAAATGGAAAAGGAGAAGATAGAAATTCATAGAATTTTAGTCTACAGATCTAAATAGAAAGTGAGTAGGGCAAGGAGAAGTTTAACCTAAGAAAGATACTTATTCTTAATAAGTTCAGAGTTTATTTAATAAGACTCAGTCATGATGGAAAATAGCTAATGAGGCTAAACATTTACCTATAAAACTGCATTCCATTTCATTAGCAAAGTATGAAAAGTGACTATCAGCTTGATTATATTGTTATAAAAACATTGCACAAAAGCTTAAATTACAAATAAATTTTAAGAGAATTAGAACTCAGTGTTCACTAGAAAATACATACAAATGAAAAGAGCATAACCTCATAGGATAAAAATTAAATGACACAAGCAAAAATTATAATACTTAGAACAATTGTTTTCAATTGCCTTATAATTAGAAGGGTCCCTGATATATTTATAAAAAATGCAATCTTCATGCCTACGAAAGATGCACTTAATTCTATAAGTCATTTAATCTTTCTCAACTACTGGGTCTAAAAGGCAATAGCAGACAGTTGCATATACCTATAAACAAATAAACAAACAAAGGTAAATTGTATAGATATGACAGAGAGAGAGACAGAGAGAAAGAGACACAGAGAGAGCTGCATACATATGCATATTTAGATAGATAGAGAGAGACATAATGTAACCTGGGAATACAAATGCAATATATTCAATGTCACAGAAAGCTTTCAGAGATCAATTAGAGACAAATGTTACAGCTTACATATAACTTTAAAATATGGTTTAAAGACAGACAAGTATCACAAACTGAGCTAATATTAAAAAAGTTTAGAAGTGGAACCATCTGCTGCTTCTGACCTATTTCTCTCCTCCCTAAGCGCCAGGGACAGAGCTCAAATTTCTGAATTTTTTTTGTACTATCCCTATCCCTAAAGAAAACTTTGAACTCCCCAGCAAGTTCCAGGATCTGCAGTAAAGTAGAGTGGGTGTACAGAGATTTTCTACTTCATTCTGCCTTCTATTTATTCATTGTTGAATATGAAGTCCTTGGGTACGTGAAAGACAAGAAAAATTCATCTCCATTTCAAAGAGACGCAGAGACAGTTTTTCTTATGAGTTTTGTCACGGGGGCAGCAGTTTAGTCTCTGGGTAGGGGGTGGAGCCAGTGGGGTCTGGAATAGATATGAAAAAGGCTGAAGACACTATCTTGAGGCTGCCATTTTTGGAAAATTCTGCAAAAACAGTTAATTAAGATATGTAATTCACTTCACAAGCTACAGAGATTTGAGCTTCATCAAGGGTTATTTCTGCAAAGAAAATTAGAGCTACATTTTTCCATTTGATACATAATTTGCTGCCTTTTGTAGAAAGAATAATGGTAGGGTTGATAGGTTCTTGTTATTATTTTTTAGTTTAGCTTTCTTTTAGAGGTCAAGTTATACTCTGACTCATATAATTTCTAAAATTTCTGGGGGAGGTTGATGAATATGAGTTAAATAACTTTTTTGTTATTTTAACTTTATATGGAACTTTATCAATACAGTAGGATCTCAGAGTTAAAGTACCAGAAATACCATTTCAATATTAACATATTGCTGAATTCTAGAAGCTTAGCTGACCTAATTTATATCCATCCAAATGTTTAAAAAGTATGTTATTGTAGGGGTGCCTGGGTGGCTCAGTTAAAGCTCCTTGCTTCTCCCTCTCCCTTTGCCCCTCCCCTGGCTTGTGCTCTCTCTTAAGAACGCTTTCTCTCTCTCAAATAACTAAATAAAATCTTTTAAAAAAAGTCTGTTATTGTAACATATTTCGCTTTTGTGTATATGATTTAATTTTCCCAGGCATCAAAGTAATATATGATCATTGAATAAAATTTGGAAAATAGTAAACACTGTAAAGTAAAAACAACCATGAGACCCATATCAAAATAATACCTATGTATAGAGAGATAGGTGGACATAATGAAAAGATACATATAAATAGGACATAAAACATCAATTAAATTATATCATAAATAAAAGCACAAGATTTTTTAAAATTTAAGACTATATTTTGTCTGTGTTTCCATGTTATTAAATATTCCACTTCATCATATAGTCATCCCATTAATTATTTAACCAGACTTCTACTGTTTGGTATTGATATATTTTGTAATTATTTATTATAAATGATGATTCATGTCTAGAAGCGGAATTATTGAATCAAATGCTGTGGTCATTTATATTTCTTAATAATTAACCAGTGGCCTGAAACAGTGGGACAAAAATAAGTTTTAGAGTTGCACACATTTGGATTCAAAACCTGGAAACTCCATTTTAAGCTTTCTGCTTCCATAAAAAAATTTTTTTTTTTAAATCAAGATGTTAAACTTGTAAATAAGGGTGTTAAAAGGATTTAATTAAATAATATATTTAATTTAAATATGTTTATGTTAAACATATTTAAAGAACCTACTTGAGAACCTAGCACATAGCATACCCCTGAATGGTAAATATTTTTATTCCATAAGGTTATTTACCCTTTAGCCATCATATTTATGGTAAATATTTCTTTTTTGAAAAATTATTTCAATTTATTTTTATACATAGTAATTCTGACATCAAGAAGTTATGTAATAAAATCTACTTTCTTTTTTGTATTATTTCCATATTCTTTTAAGTTTAAGAAGTTCTTCCCTGAACTGAAATAAGGAAATAAATCACCTATATATTTTTCTGATGCGTGTTGTTATACTTCCTTCTAAGGAAAAAGTATTATAAAGAAAAGTAATAATGAGTTGGAGATCTGGGTAATGTGCTTTCCCAAGTATTACCTAATTTAATAATAACTATACTCTTTACTGTATTCTTTGAGTTAAAGAACTTAGATGTCTGAAAAAGGAAAACTGAACCTCATGGGAATAGACTCACACTAGATCAAGCTTATTAAGTTTTGCATAGTGATTTAGGATTCTTGATGACAGCCTGACCTTCACATGTATGTTAGAAAAGGAGCTGCCTGTCAGCATAGAAGCAGATATTAAAGAGGGATATTGACAGCTTTTCTTTTACCATGTGCTCAACACTGAACCTTGATCTATTTTTTCCAATTTGGTGATTGCTGAACAGAATTTAAACAAAATATGGCACATGATGGGAAAAAAAGAGGCAACTTAAGGAAAGTACACACATAATCTAAAGAATTAGAAGATTTAAAAAAACTTTCTACAGAAAATAAAATGCTATGAGGAGCAAGGGATTGGAGGCAGGGAATAAGAAATAAAAGTCTATGCTGACTTCAGAGATGTAAAATAATATGGCTAGAATCAGAAAACTAAAAGAAGAAAAGAGATTAAAAATCTAACAAGTAAACTGAAATGCATTTTTGAGGCAGAAAAGACTTGTAGCAGAAAATTCACCCAGTAATGTGGAGGACAAGTTTGAGATTTTTATTATGAATGCAAATAAAAAAAAAAAAACTGTCTAGGTGACAGATCTAGTTTATAATTTACTGTCAAGAGTAAAATAAAATAATCTCCTTATGTATAGAAGAAATAATCAAATATACAAGAAAACCATTTCTAAAGTAAAGAAATATTAAAGATGAAAACATAATGTATGGAGGCAGAGAAATTAGTTTACATAAAAAAATAATAAAAATCAGACTTGTGTGACATTTCTTCTCTCCAAATATAAATCACAGAAGCCAACAAAATTTTCAGTAACAATTAATCTCATCCTAGGATAGTGAACCTCATTAAATCTTTATTCACATGAGAATAATATTTATATAATTACATAAAAAATAGAAATTGTACCATGCTTTTATCCTTCCCAAGAATATTTTGTGAGTACCCTTAGCAAGTAAAATATCTGACTGATGTTAACAGCCAAGTGAGAGGTAAATCAAAATCAAGAATTCAGAAATGGTAAAGTCATAGCATTAAATGTCTGAGGATGAACACTGAAACCAACTAGTTAAATTAAGTATAAATAATGGTTATAATTATGACTATAAATGAGTGCAAAAGCTCAAAACCATTCTAAGAGGTATTTTATACGGTAATAGTTAAAACATAAAAATAATTTTGATCTGAAACGTTTATTTAAGGAGAATGTAGGTTTTTATGGTGTGAGAGATTATGGGAATATAAAAATTTGCTTTATAATTTTTCTCTATACTTCAGTTTTTTGACAATGTATATGTATGTAGTTTTTAGTTAAAATATGTAATGGTAAGGAAAAAGATTTCCAACAAATTTGTTGATTAGGCTCTTTGGAAAATTAACTAATGTATTAACTAAATCACAAGAATCAGATATCTAATTTTATGTCATATTGAAATAAAATATACAAAAATATAGATTGTTATTTAATAAATCTGAAGAAATAGACTGAGGGAAAAAAATAAGTTAGAAAATATTTATAGATTTAATCTAACTCTGTAAAAATCCATAGCACATGAATAATTAAAAATGGAAATCACACATTGTTTCCAATAAATAATGTATATTTTACATTTATTGGGTATGAGGATATTTTCCTCAAATAGATAAAGTACTTAGAAATTAGTAATAAGAATTATGTCATCACAAGTATGTAGTCAAAAAATTATATATTACTAATTCCAGAATAATTATAGTTGGAAGATAAACATGAAAAAAAATCACCTTTCCTAGTAAATAGAATACAAAATGGCAATCACATAACTTTTTAAAACCTATAAATTTGATGAAAACTAACAATATTTTGAATACTTGGTACTGGCACTAGCGTCAGGAGTAAGGACTTTTTGGAAAGAATTTGACAATATACATGAAAGGCCATAGAATTACCTATATCCTTTGATGTAGTCATTTTAGCATTATGAATTTGTCCAAAAGAGGGAACTGAAAAAATGTGGCTTATGCATATGAGTATAAACTTAACATTTACATTAGAGAAACACATGCTACAAAGAGAAAAAGTACCCATCAAGAAATAAATGACACTTGAAGTTAACAATCCAAACCACATTTATTTAGGAAAAATACTGAAAAACACATTTATTGACTTATGAAAATACTCACAGCATGACATTAAATAAAAACAAAGCAAGAAATAATTTACTATATTCAGTATAACTTTAGATAGAGATAGAGAGTACCAAAAAACTACAGTACTGAAAGAATATACACCAAAATATTGACAAAGACTTTTGCTAAAGGGTGGAATAATAGGTGGCTTTAATTTCTGCAGTATATTTTTATATATTTACAAATATATATTATAATATATACAACACAAAAATATATTTGTAAATATATAAATGAATGCTATATATTTTGGTTACATATATTATATACTTATATATTACTGTTATATATTTATTACATATATTTATTAAATAATATATATAAAATTCAGACTCAGATTGAGTCATAGTTCTGTTACTTAGTAGCTTTTTCATTTTGCACAAGTGACTAAAATTTTATCTGAGTTTCAATTTCTTCAACTCTAACATGGGATTGATACTAGGTCATAGGGCTGGTGGGATAATTAAATGATTAAATGAAATAAAACAATTAGCCATACTATTCACCAGGCACTTTTATTATAAATGGTATTTATACAACAGCAAGTTTTAATCTAAATTTCACTTATCAAACTCTGGGTTTAGGGATCCTGTTTTGTAGCATTATATACATAAATACCTGTGTGGTGGTGTTTGTGTGTGTGTGTGTGTGTTTACACATACACACGTATGTATTAATAGTGGAGGTAAAGCCATAAATTCTTTCATAATTTTCCTTCATTTCAATATCTAAACACTTAAGAATCTCAATTTTCAACTATGAAACTGAGCAATAGTGGTTAGGATTCTAGAATGCGAATGCCCTCAAAAATTTCACAAGTACCTAATGGGTCATAATGAGAATGTTTTTGATTAGTAAATATCCCATTCGATGTGTTGTTGCCTTTTCCAGGGCCTTACAGACTGATGATGTGAGAAGCTCTGCCCGCTTCCTCTCCAGCAGCCTATATTTTTACTGGATCAAGTCCACAGAACCCTCTTTTTGCATTCTCATTACCAATTCTAGTTAGAAGTGAATTGGTTTTCAATCTATATTTGATAGCCTAGTTGACTGAATAGACAGGTAAGGATGTTTATGTTTTTACTTCCAGTCTTTGATTTTTCTTTTATTGTTTCATTAAACTTCCTGTTTCAGTTGTTTATGTCTCTAATTAGTGAAGGTGTTAGATGTCTGACTTCCTAGTAAACTCCGAGGGTGTTAACTTTATTGCTTCTTTAGGTCCAGATTATGCTAAATTCATTTCAGAGTATGGAATTCAATATGACTACAATAAAATGGCATAGTTAATTGCAAGTAAAACCTCCTCTAAAATTAATATTTAAAGTCAAATAGCAGTCAAAAGCAGAATGAATGAGGAGGTATTGTTACAACAGAGTGCCCTGAGGGAGATCAGTGCATTTCAGAGAAATTTAGGATGTGAATCAGAAAGCAGTCCCCATTGAGAATGATATTCACTGTGGGTTTTTCATAGATGGCTTTTATGATAATGAGGTAGAGTTTTTCCCCTAAGGTAGGAACACGGCAGGGATGTCCATTATCACCACTGCTATTCAACACAGTATTAGAAGTCCTAGCCACAGCAATCAGACAACAAAAATAAATAAAAGGCATCCAAATCAGCAAAGAAGAAGTCAAACTCTCACTCTTTGCAGACGATATGATACTTTATGTGGAAAACCCAAAAGACTCTACCCCAAAACTGCTAGAACTCATACAGGAATTCAGTAAAGTGGCAGGATTTAAAATCAGTGCACAGAAATCAGTTGCATTTATACACACCAACAACAAGACAGAAGAAAGCAATTAAGGAGTCGATCCCATTTACAATTGCACCCAAAACCATAAGATACCTAGGAATAAATCTGACCAAAGAGGCAAAGAATCTGTACTAAGAAAACTATAAAATACTCATGAAAGAAATTGAGAAAGACACAAAGAAATGGAAAAACATTCCATGCTCATGGATTGGAAGAATAAATATTGTGAAGATGTCAATGCTACCTAGAGCAATCTACACATTCAATGCAATCCCTATCAAAATACCATCAACTTTTTCCAAAGAAATGGCACAAATATCCTAAAATTTGTATGGAACGAGAAAAGATCCTGAATAGCCAGAGGAATGTTGAAAAAGCAAAGCAAAGCTGGTGGCATCACAATTCCGGACTTCAAGCTGTATTACAAAGCTGTCATCATCAAGACAGTATGGTCCTGGCACAAAAACAGACACATAGATCAGTGGAACAGAATAGAGAGCCCAGAAATGGACCCTCAACTCTACGGTCAACTAATCTTTGACAAAGCAGGAAAGAATGTCCTATGGAAAAAAGACAGTCTCTTCAACAAATGGTGTTGGGAAAATTGGACAGCCACATGCAGAAGACTGAAACTGGACCATTTCCTTACACCACACACAAAAATAGACTCAAAATGGATGAAAGACCTAAACGTGAGACAGGAGTCCATCAAAATCCTAAAGGAGAACACAGGCAACAACCTCTTTGACCTCAGCCGCAGCAACTTCTTCTTAGAAACATCGCCAAAGGCAAGGGAAGCAAGGGCAAAAATGAACTATTGGGATTTCATCAAGATAAAAAGCTTTTGCACAGCAAAGGAAACAGTCAACAAAACCAAAAGACAACCGACAGAATGGGAGAAGATATTTGTAAATGACATACCAGATAAAGGGCTAGTATCCAAAATCTATAAAGAACTTATCCAACTCAACACCCAAAAAGCAAATAATCCAATCAAGAAATGGGCAGAACACATGAACAGACATTTTTCCAAAGAAGACATCCAAATGGCCAACAGACACATGAAAAAGTGCTCAACATCGCTCGACATCAGGGAAATCCAAATCAAAACCTCAATGAGATACCACCTCACACCAGTCAGAATGGCTAAAAATTAACAAGTCAGGAAACGACAAATGTTGGTGAGGATGCAGAGAAAGGGAAACCCTCCTACATTGTTGGTGGGAATGCAAGCAGGTGCAGCCACTCTGGAAAACAGTATGGAGGTTCCTCAAAAAGTTGAAAATAGAGCTACTGTACGACCCAGCATTTGCACTACTTAGGTATTTACCTCAAAGATACAAATGTAGGGACCCGAAGGGGTACATACACCCCAATGTTTATAGCAGCAACGTCCACAATAGCCAAACTACGGAAAGAGCCAAGATATCCATCAACAGATAATGGATAAAGAAGATGTGGTATATATACACAATGGAATATTATGCAGGCATCAAAAAAACGCCAAACAAACGAAATCTTGCCATTTGCAAGGATGTGGATGGAACTAGGAGGTATTATGCTAAGAGAAATAAGTCAATCAGAGAAAGATATGTATCATATGACCTCACTGATATGAGGAATTCTTAATCTCAGGAAACAAACTGAGGGTTGCTGGAGTGGTGGGGTGTGGGAAGGATGGGGTGGCTGGGTGATAGACATTGGGGAGGGTATGTGCTATGGTGAGCGCTGTGAATTGTGTAAGACTGATGAATCACAGATCTGTACCTCTGAAACAAATAATACATTATATGTTAAAAAAAAAAGGAAGAGAGAGAAGATAGTAGGAAGGGAAAAATGAAGGGGGGTGGAATCAGAGGGGGAGATGAACCATGAGAGACTATGGACTCTGAGAAACAAACTGAGGGGTCTAGAGGGGAGAGGAGTTGGGGATGGGTTAGCCTGGTGATAGGTATTAAAGAGGGCACGTATTGAATGGAGCACTTGGTGTTATAGGCAAACAATGAATCATGGAACACTACATCAAAAACTAATGATGTAATGTATGGTGATTAACATAACATAATAAAATAAAATTAAAAAAAAAGAAAAAAAAAAGAAAGCAGTCCCAAATTAATCTCCAGAGAAGGCCATTTCTACTTTCAGAAACTGAATTTCTGGTGGGTTAGATACTCAATCTCTTGTTTTATCTCTTCTGCATTTGGCCAGATAATCTCTTTTGAGACAGAAAAACAAGCCTTCTTTTAAGATCTTTCTTTTCCTTTTTCAAGAGTTTCCTGTAACAGCTTTTTCTTCTACCTTGACCATCTTAGGCCTCACAAGACTTCTCTTTCCACATGTTTGCTAGATGTGAGAACTAAGCTTTCCTTAGTACTACTTAGCATTAAATTCTTAGCAAGCATTTTAGTTCATCTTCCACCTCGGGGGATAATTGAAGAAGTAGAGATATAAATTACAAACAAACAGTGTTTTTGTGGCTGCATCTTATGGTACTTTGTTGATTTAATGCAATCTAAAATGGGATTTTATGTAGGGAAGAAATCATATAGCACTGTACTTTACTTTTGAATATTTAAGCATTCTTTCTATACTAATCAACAATCATTTGATTTTGAATGCTGTTTAGATGACACAGAATTTTAAGGCAAAATTTTAACTTCTAAAAAGAGATGCCATTTTTTGAAATATTCGTTTTCCCCCGCTTTTTTAAAAAAGGGACCACAAAGCCATTACTGTAAAGGCTTTATTTTCCAATCTATGAGAAGAATATGGAAAATATTCTAGATACAGAATCCAGTCAAGAATTAGTCCCAATATGATTTTAAATCTTAAAAGTTCCAATATCTTCTTGTGTTCAGAAGAGGTGATTTTATACATACTCTTCAATGGGCATCTGTTATAAAACATGCTCTAGCATAAAGTACCCATCTGCACTCAGTATCATAAAGAAAAAAAAAGAAAGAAATACTCTTCCTTTCTTTAACATATAAGATAGGTTGATTTATACCTCTTTAGATTCTTTCTTATTGGTTAATGGTGGATACTTTGTAGTTTTCTCTTGCACTTCCTAATTCTTGAAAAAAATAAAATATAAAAGATTTATACCATATACAGAAAAATAGAAGCTCACTGGTTCTCTTTTAGCCTCAGATTAAATTTCTTCATGTATAGAATCATAGTATATTTACCTGTAGAACTTCAGATGTTACTCAGGTTTAATATTTTAGTTTGCAAATAATGAAACTGACCCAGAGAGTGTCTTATCTTCAGTTACCAGTCAGTGAACTTTTTCCTATACTTTGCTGTCTTCCATCTCTTTTGACCCTTTAATAAGTAGGTTTCACTGAATAGTGGTGATTGGCCAGGAGAGAGAGCCCTGAGTTGCTGTATTGAGTCCAAGATACTTCCCACCACCTCATCTCTCATTTCAGGCTTTTTAAAAACTCTGGCCATTTG
Organism: Eumetopias jubatus; assembly: GCF_037043125.1. Taxonomy (NCBI): domain Eukaryota; kingdom Metazoa; phylum Chordata; class Mammalia; order Carnivora; family Otariidae; genus Eumetopias; species Eumetopias jubatus. The sequence continues at coordinate 83,059,097 of NW_028274811.1, read as the reverse complement.
TTATCTCCCCCTGATTTGGGCTCTGTGTGCACACTGGTTAAATTTATTAAATAATTCATTCAACAAACTTTTTTTCTAAGCTCTACTATGTGCTTTCAATGAAAGGGGGACAGATATGCAAAAACTGCCATATGCTCTAATAGAAGTTAGAATGCATATATATGCATATAATATTATAGCTATAATTGAAGTTAGAATAAAATAGGAGGTAAGTGAACTTTCAGATTGTAGATGGAAAGGGGCTTGATTACAACTGAGAAATGAAAAAAAAAAAGGCTCCAGAGAAAAGGCACTTGGGCTACTCCTTAAACAATGAGAAGGCATTTGGAAATTAAATCTAAACAAGCATACTATGCTCAGCAAACTGCATCAAGAAAAGTGCAGGGATGCTCAAATGGAGAGGACAGGAAATGGCAAGAATTATAGTTTCGTTGAGATTATTTCATGAAGTTATCATGAGAAAGATCCTGGTTTTACTGGTCTTTAATAAGTGTTCCAGCCCCTTTTGCTACCGATGGAGTGAATAACTCAACTTTTTCTTGAAGTTGAGACACGTGGACTTTTTTTTTTCAAGTTTTGAGTATTTACATTAGTGATTCTAACCATCATAGTTCATGTTTTCCATAACTTCTTAACCAGTCTGTGTATTATGTGTTTAGAACAGGGAGCAGCCTGGATAACATGATTTGAAGCATGCTGAAAGAATTCTTGGCTGTAAAATAACACAAGATTATTTGTCCATGAAATTATAAACTTCAGTGCTAAAAGATACCATAGTGTTAAAACTAAACATTTCATTAAGTGAAGCAATTGGAAGGCAATATTTTGCCCACAATCACGTAACATTTGTAACAATGTATTTATTTTTAATTATGAGTGCTTTTGTAGAATTCTCTTGTTATAAAATTATAAAATCCAAGTTTCTCTGAAGAAGCAATACATTTCAGAAATATACACATACACACATCTTTTTCTTTTTCCTTCTTTTTTAAAACCCAGGTCACAGAACTGCATTAATGATATTTTGTTATTCACAGCTTACTGAAATTTTGGTTCATGCATGGCTCTCTGAATACATTTAAAAATATTTATTAGTAATATAATTAACACCTCTAATGTATCATGCATTCCAAGAATTCAAGTATTTCCAAAAATTTACATTTCTCTATGTACTTATCCTCATATACTGTCTTTGGCTTCTCATCCAGAAGTATCATATATTCAGAAGTTTATGCTTATTATTCCCTTGTTTTTCTTTAATATTTTCTATTACACACATATATAAATGCTTAACAAAAACGTTGTGCAGTTTTGTTTATTTTTAACTTATTAAAAGGGCTATAATTTTATTATCATCTTAATGTAAAGTTATTTTGTCAGATAATTATAATTTGAAAAGAGATAAGCGCCTGAGGGAATAATAATAAAAGCCCATTCAACAAACATTTATGGAACAGTTAACATTTGCAGGCAGTGGGGATATAAATACAAATAAAATATAAATCTTTCTTCAAGGAATTTGTGACTTGTAAGAGATGGATATTCACAGAAAATTGCAATAAAATGTGAAAAGTACTATAAAAATATCTTTGTAAACTGGTGTGGGTATATAGGGGAGGTGAAATTTTCCTTACGTCTTTAAAGATGTTTGGGATATCACTATAATATGAAATAAATTTCAGGTTGGAAGAGAAACTGTGTAGCGTTACTGAGGTGGAAGGAGAACAGATGTCACAATATCAAGATATTATGAAGGACCATATTAAGTCAGAAAGAATTAAGGCTAGTGAATTAGTAAGAGCACTCACGGATTAGTGGGGAGATTACAGAAAATGGTACAAGTCACTATCAATATTAACTCTACTATTGATACTATAGATTCTATAAAATTTGGTCATTTTACAGAAGTGAAAGCAAGTAAAGCCAAGGATTAGACAGACTTCTACAATGTATAACTGAATAAGTATTGGTGCTCTTACAGATGAATAAGAGGAGTTGATAGGGAAAAGAATTTTTTCCTAAATTTAGCAGTAATCATTTTACCTAATTACAAACGTAATGTTTTCATTGTAGAATATTTGTAACAGGTGTGCATCAGAGCAATCTGGTATGATTTATGCAATTTTAGTGTACATATACCTCCTGATCTGTGAATGTGAGTGTGTGTGTGTGTGTGTGTGTGTGTGTGTGTGTGCCCACACGTTTATTAGTGGGGATGTTCAAAGAAGCTCACTGCAGCATTTTTTTGTGGTGCAGGAAGGTAGGGTGGGAGGCAACCTGAGTACGCATAAGTTGAATCCATAAATAAAATATGCATACAATGAAATTTTAGCTTACAGATAATGGCAGTTTTTTTTTTTTTTAAATATGTCCTGTATTGTGGTTTGGTATTCTTTATTCTTATCACAAAACTGGCCCATGTGACTGAATTGTCTAATCCATGACTCACTCATGTGGCCACTGTGCTCCAAAATCTCATTACTAGAGTTTCCTTGCCATTTGATGTTATGTGTAGCATGGATGTAATTTGTCTGGAAGCTTCAATGACTACTAGAGTGGGTCCTGGCCTCACGTTCATAACCCTCCCCCCCTTTTTTTATAACCCAAATAGTTCACATGCAACAACCTGCCTTTTTCTCTGAGCCCCCATCAGTTGCCTGGTGTCTGGTTCTCATAAAATTATCCTGACATTCACAAAGCAAATGTCCTTTCAGTTTTGACTGCAGGGTGAGGTGACCCACCAGATGTGGTAGTCTGGTATAGTCTGAAGGAAGCATGCAATGTTTACATTAACCTTTTCAGGCCCTTTCTCATGTGGGGTTAGCAGCATGGCAGTTAAATAAAGATGCTTAGTCATCCAGAATCCTGTAAGCACTTGACATCATGTCAAGTAATGTACTTTACCCCATGTGATTTGGCCATCCTGGACATGGTAGAAAAGCTGCCTGGTAATAAAAACCCAATGGTTTTCAAGAACCTATCTATGTCACAACATTATTCTCGTTTCCCTTTGGTATTATGCTTTTACCAAACCTCATTATGAGGTGACTAGCCACTAAGAGGAGGGGGATGAAAATTTCATCCTAATTTTATGAATTTCTGGACTGCAAACAGATTTCTCAATTACTTACCTCTTGGATTATGATCTTGAAGACAGAGCATTACAGATCGGGAGACTAGTAAACAATGTCCCTTCAAATTGTTGAACAATTCACTAAGAAAACTTTATATTAACAGGAGAACTCTCTTTTATATTACAATAAATGATAAACTATTTAAGCCTGCCTTTCTTAGTAGTTTATTCCAATAAAATACTTATAGAAATGACTATATTTAAAACTTTATGCATTTATTTCCCTAAGAAATGAAAGACAAATCTAAACACCTGCCTTTTCTTGGTTAAAGCTTCTGATTTCACTTAAAATAGCATGTGGTTTTCTTAAAACTTGCTATTTTTCTCCATATTTCCCTTCTAATTTATGAAAAAAAGAACACAGAAGCTATTAGTAGATATAAATGTTCCAACAGCTTCAAGGCAACACAAATATTTTACAAGTGTGAAATTTGTCATGATGTTCAAGTAATGAAAAAAACATCATGAAGATTTTCCTTTGTAAGCCCTTGTGACAGCTAAAAAGTAATAATTCTTATTAATAAGTGAGTCAATGTGTCCCAATATGTGTCCAGGCCCACAACTATTACGTCAATAAAGAGCTAATCAGTTTAAAGTGCTATAGGCAGGGACTAGCATACAAATGTAAAGATAAGAAGGAAAGGAGTCTTCCTCTCTCCTATTGTGAGTTTTTCCCCAGTAGTGACAGGCTTTGAGACAGCCCTCGGCGAATTCTCTTACATTTGTACCTGTCGGAAATGTCTGTCCTCAAGCTTACTCTTATCAGTGGACCATTCTAGAACTGTTTTTACTCCACTCTAATATTCCCAGTGAATCTTGCTGCCTTTGCAGTGTCTTACTTTGATTAGGGTATATACTCCACCATTCTTGACAGGAAGACTGAGGGTGTGAGAAAGAAGGAAGATGGACTAGGGGAAGACAAGGTAGGGAAGTCACATAGATTTTCTACATTCTGTCTTGGTTGGGAAATAAACAGCCACAAATTAGTATGGTTAGAAGATTTCTTTCTTAAGCTGGTATTTAAGAACATAACCATGTTGAACATATATGCATATACGCATATGTGTTTTTGTCTATGTGCTGTGTATATTGGTATCTACAGACAGCATGTTGTATGCGAATGTGATCACGAAACATTTTCAGAATATTGGCATTACAAGTGAATGAGAAGACTAAAAAAATCATAAACTCTTGATAACTTTCTAAAGTCGTATTTGGGGACAATGATAATGATGAAAGATAATTATAATTTATCCAGTATTTCTGCTATGCCTCCTGTTTTACAGACCCTTTTAAACAGTCCTCACAATAGCCCTCTTCAAAAGGTACTGTTATTTGCATTTATTTTACAGATCATTGACGTATAGCAATACAGGATTTTGTTCCCAAACCTGCTTCTTTATTTCCCTCCAGCTCACCCTCCAACCCATGGAAGAAATTCTTTTTGTTGATGGAGTCAAGAGACAAAGGCATGAGCAGCAGAATTAACTTCATACCTTAGGCTATGAGAGCCCGCCCCACAGCAGCAACAAAATAGCAACCCTGTAGGCACTCTACACTGAAGTAATTGGCAGTACTTGAAGTATTCTCCTGCAGAGCACTCCAAGGCTGGACATCTCTCAAGGACAGGGCCCAGTCTTGGTTGGGAAGAAAGTCCTAGACCAGGACTGGTGGATTAAGGAAAGAAAATCAGAGACAGAAAGAAATCTACCCATCCAATAGGAACACTGCATGGTTATAGGAAACTTGGGGGTATGGTGAAGACCTCTTTTGCAACATCTTCAGGACCCTGGCTGAAGATTTAATTCTCTAAAGGTAAAATTATTTTCTTTCTAAATACACACTATTCCTGCAAGCCATCCCAGATGTTGCCAACATAATGGAAAGAAATGAAGTAAATTATCTATAATCCTACTACATTGGGCAATTTCTAATTTAAATCCAGGTCTGTCTGATTCCAAAATCTATGTCTTTAAAACCATGTTGCATTGTTCACAGAGTACACAACAGACAACTTGTGTCTCTATTTATATCTGCTATTATAAATAGATGCTTCTTGAAATATTAGAGAGAAAACTCCTGAGAAATGAGAATGTCTCATATATACCAGAGAAGCACTTTCAAACTTTTTCAGTTCCCTACAATCTATTTTAATTTATCCAATGAGGAAATACCTAAATTATATCTGTTTATAACCTTGAGTCAATTTTCTATGAATAACACCATTCCAAAAGAATTGATATTTTCACTATTAAATGTACATAGATACCCATATGTATAGAGAAATTGATAGTAAATAGAGAGATTAGAGAAGTAGATGGAATACAATTGTAACCGTTGGCAGAGAAGTAGAATCTCAAATCTTGCCACGTAGCAGGAACAGATATTTGCACTATACCAACCTAGCCAAACACTTTTGTTTATTTGAGATGAATTTTAAAATATATATACTTACATTTTTGAACCTGGGAATTACATTTGATTTAGGAGTAATAGCTGAAAGAATTTATTTTTCATAGATTTATCCTTAGAGAGTGTTATAAATATCACTATTGCTAGTTTTTACTTACTTACTTATTTTTATTTAAAAATTTTTTAAAGATGTATTTATTTTAAAAGATGTATGTATTTTAAGAGAGAGAGAGCGCATGATTGGGAGGAGGGGCTGAGGGAGAGAGCAGACAGAGAGGGAAAGAGAGAATCTCAAGCAAACTCCCCACTGAGTGGGGAGCCTGATACGGGGCTTGATCCCAGGAATCATGACCTGAGGCATAATCAAGAGTCCAATGCTTAACTGACTGAGCCACCCAGGTGCCCCACCAACTGCTAGTTTTTAATTGCATGCTTCCCTCATTTTACAAAAGTCAAAACCTTTACTAAACCTTGACTTGTATTCCCACTATAATCTGCACCAAAACGGAACAAAAAGTACAACCATATTATAAAACCTTTCCTGAAGAAGTAGTCTGAAGATACAGAGTTCTCATTTTTTGTAAATGGCAAGTGACTGTCCACCATTTAAAAATTGTCATCTCTTGATTTCTCACACACAGTGTCATGGTTAAAGTAGGTGCTCAATGAATGTTGCATTACATTGAAAATAGGTGTGTATCCCAAATGTAATTTATTGTTAAAGAACCAAATAGTTCAAGTTTCTATGGTAAATGCAACTAAGGTGGTACAACCTAATTTGAGGGTGGTAGTCTAGAATACCTATTAATATAAATTTCGATGCAGTTCTACCCAAGTCATTTGAAAAAGATTAAACCATGATCTAATTTACTGCATGTATTTGAATGAATACTCCAACTTTAAGACAAAATGTTCGTGTATATATAAATATAGGTATACACACATGTTTGAAATGAGAGATTGATACACTCAGCAGTCTAACAGAACATCTGGGAGAGTTTTGAGGCATACTAAAAAAGGAAGACAGTAAAAATGAAGATTGCTTATAAGCTGAATTAAGAAGTAGGCAGAATTATATCTCTTAATTCCTGAAACAGTAATAGAAAGAAGTGTACTCTTGCTTAGAGACTTGGAGAGGGTGTGCTGAGGGGGAGCAATTATTAACTTGAACTCAAGGGTGTGTCTTTTATATAACTCAGGGTAAATATCTCTATTCCTGTAAAGAATGAGAATGAGAGAAAGAAACTTGAAAAGGCTTCTTCCTCACTGTGTGCACGAATGCTAACTATACATCTCTGCCCACAAATTTCCTTTTTTTTTTTTTAGGTGTTGTTTTCTGCTTTGTTTTAGACTGTGGAAGGCCCAAATGAGTTGTATCCAGAAAATAAACGTGTTATAAGAGAATCTGAGAGATGATTTCCTACTGGCCTTGGCTTGGCTGTGCAGCAACTGGGGGCAAGTGATAAAATTAGAAATGTCTGTATTCCATTTCAATTAAAAGGAATCCACTGACACAGGACTTGGCACTTATTTTCTAGCTTATAAATGCGTGCGTGGGCGCGCGCGCACACACACACACACACACACACACACACACACTTGTGGATGATGTTTTCCTCTTTCTCCCAATTGTCTCATTATTGATATGTCCAGACATAATTTATGTTGCTTTGGTTATAGGTTCAATTAGGCCTGTAAGTGACCTGGTTTATTATGTTAATTTAGGTGCTTACAGCACACACACATTCTCGAAGTATGCTAAGATAACAGTACCAAGGGCAGTAACAAATGAGTATTTAATACTGGCTGAGATAGAAATAAAATGACTGTTTTCAAATAGAGCTGATTAAATGAGAACCAAAGATAACTTAGAAGCTAATGTATGAACTGTGTGACTGGTAACACAATTATCTTTTCAAAAACTGTTATAGCTTTATAATTATTCATAATTCATACAGCTCTCATGTAATATTACCTTTTGTGCCACATACAGATACTTTACGCAGCATATAAAAATTAGAGATTTGGTGCAGCATATTATTATTATTCATACTTTTTTTCTTGATAAAGTAATTTTTTGCTGTCTAGGTTACTTAAATACATTACCTCATATAATTATTTTTGTTGCTAGTGAAATCTAAGATGAATAATAATTTATCTTATCTAGAATGAAACCCCCTTGATGGCAGGGACCACATTTTAATTTGCCATAATGCTTTATACAAATTGATTGCTCAAATGCTCTTACTGAATTTAACGTTTATTTGTCTAACTCAGAAAAAAAAGACATTTCTAATTCCACAAGATAATTATCTTTTAAATTCATTTGCAAAAGATATGTTAGAATTAGTATATTGCAGTTGTAGTGGCTTAGCAATATTTCTGTAGACAATTTCATTTCTAGAATTTTGCTCATCTTTAAAAATACATATTTAAATTACCAATTGATTGACATCCAAATTGAAACAAAGTACCTTGCACTAAAGCAAAGGGGAATATTTAGGTTCGACAATGTTGCCCTTGTTTAAGCAACAGTGCTTGATTAGCTAGTAAAAATATTAGTTATGCTAAATTATAAGAATTGAGACTGGCTAATTAAGAGTTTTAATTAGTAACATTTATTCAGCTATAGCTTATAGATACTTAGTTTCAAGGGGCTTTACTGTTGCTTAATACCAATATTTAAAAATTTATTTTACATGCTTAATATCTGTACTTGATATGACCCCAAAGCTTTGGGTGTCTCTATAGACTTGCAAATAATTATCTAATAATGCTGATTTGACAGCAAGGAGTAGAAATACTATAGAGAGGGAAAACTAAGTTCTTCAGGGTCTTGTGTTGATTTCTATCTTATTTTTTCCTGTTTAAAGAGATATAAGTGGACATTTTTACAAAGCTAAATATAATTTTATTCTCAGAGCATTATTCTGGAGAAATGTTTTCTTCTATTCCTCCCTTGCACTTTTGCACCACAAAGAGGCATTGTGGCATAGGAAGATGAAGGCCACGGCATCTAAACATTGGATTCATCTTCTGCTACATATCAAAAAACATGGCATGAATGCACAGCTGGACACACAACTGCGTAGGTGGTGGCCAGGTTGGTGGCCACCCTTCCAAGAGTGTCAGATTCTCTCACGTCACATATCCATTTCTATTTAACGTATTTCCTTCTTCCAGAATAGAACCTGATATCCTGTCTACATGCCTTCTTGATAACAGTGTTTACGCAGGATTTGGGGAATTAGAGCCATTTTCCCTCACCATCATAGTTTCCCTCTACCTTCTGAATGGGACTTTCACTGGGATACTGATGGAGAAAGACAGAGAACAGACAATACCAGTATTTATTACTAGAGATTTCTAGTTGATATTGTGACAAGTAACAAAGCTTTGCAAACATATTTAGGTAGCCCTTTAAAAAATCGTATTTAGAAATTCAAGCAATAAAATTAGGCTGTTAACCACTAAATTTAAGTAAAATGGATTTAAAATTTTATATAAATGTGGAAATGATTTTTCACGCATATAACATTAAGTTGGTTTTAATTTAGTAAGTTTTAGATACATTTATCATAAAGTAATGCCTTACTAGAAAATACTAGAAGCATGTGCCTCCGGCTTAAAGGAAACAAAGTAATCTGGAAGGATTCAGGTAGTGTCCATAACAGTAATGTGAAACAGATATTTTCCTTAGTTGTGTGACCTTGGTCCTTGCCATTAATCTCTCTGGGCTTCTTTTCCTTCATCTGTGAAATGAAGGGATTGAACTAGACGATTTTAAACTCACTCCCAACATTCACATATATTCCTTTCTGTGGATTTTCCATTTACAGAAACTGACTGAGGTTGTACTCAGGAGACAGGTAATTCCATACAGATTAGGCCTCAAAACGTGCTTTCTCTACTTCTACATCATTTCCTGCAGGGCCCTGAGGAAAAACTAACTGACAGTAGATGTTATTTTTAAAATATTTCAACCAATGCCTTTTTATTTCTGGCATATTGATAGTTAAGTGTAATTTATCAAAGACAAATTGTTTCACTAGCCACTACTGAATTGTGAATCACACATAAATTTCTCTTGAATGTAGTTTGGTTAAAATTCCTTAGAGACTCATCATGTAAAAGTTATTAAAAGTCAATATCATGATCCAGAAGAGCACATCAACCTTTCAGGATGTTTCTCTTTAAACCTATACTTACTGATGAAAAATAAATAAAATTTAATCTATTAGAATTAGATCAGTTTAGGTTCAATAAGAACAATGAAAGGATGTACTGAGTAAAAGAGAGGAAAAAAGTCTATTATATCTTAAGGCATTTAATCTGACGTACAATATAATTTAATGTAACATAATCTAATTAGCCTAAATATGGCTGGTTAAAAATGTTTGTATTGGCTTTATTATTTTAAGCAAATAAAAACAACATACACAAATGTTGGGGTTCTTAGCAATGAATGAGAATATTTCAAAGTTGGAATTTTTATGTTCATTTATAGTCAACTTTTTTGGTGAATGCTCAAGAAAAGATAATAAGCAACACATTTTTATTTGTGGATGGTACTAATTTGGATGATGTTGCATACACTGGGGAGGACAGGGAAATAATTTTAATAAAGAACCCGGAGGCATTAGAAGTGTGGTAAGGAAATGATAAAACCAACATTTTAGTTGTAAAAATGCAAATCATTACATAAGGGGAGGAAATAACCTAATGCAGCTACTCAGAGGGTGGGACAGACCCAAGAAAACAGTTAGGGGCAAAATAAATCTCTGTGTGATAGTCCAGAGTAAATGAGCTATGAACTAGCAATGATGATAATAGGCAGAAAATGTTCCCTTGCTCTTTTGCACCACAAAGAGGCATTGTGGCATAGGAAGATGAAGGCCATGGCACCTAAACACTGGCTTCATCTTCTGCTACATATCAAAAAACATGGCATGAATGCACAGTTGGACACACAACTGCATAGGGGTCTGACTTCTAGGAAGTGAATTTCTGTTAAAACTCTCTGTTCAGTGGACTTTTTCTAGATGAATATAGTGCAAATGAATAGAGCAAGAAATAGTGACTCACTATGATCAACGTCTGAATCCCCGGAATTAAAGAGAAATTCCACACAAATAGCAGATAAGCTTCATTCTTATTAAGCATAACTCAGCTTCAAAAAACTCAGTCCACAGAAACAAGCATTTCTTTTAAGATTTTTATTTATTTATTTGTCAGAAAGAGAGAGAGAGCGTGCACAAGCAGGGGGAGCACCAGAGGCAGAGGAAAAAGCAAACTCCCTGCGGAGCAGGGCACCTGATATGGGACTCGATTCCAGGACCCTGGGATCATGACCTTAGCTGAAGGCAGATGCTTAACCAACTGAGCCACCATCAAGATAATTTAAAGAGTCTAAGCAAGCAATTTGCTATTTAGCTTTTAGTCATTTACTAAATAGTGACCATTGAGTTTATATTCATAGAATGAATGAATGAATGAGTGAGTGAATAAGTAAATACAAATTAGACATTTTTACATCCATTTCATATATGAGAAAAGGTGAGGTCCACAAAAGTTAATCAATATTGCTAACCTCACCCAGGAAATAAGTTGTGAAGCCAGAATTTAAGTATGCCTAATGCTAAAGTCCATGATTTTCCCCATTATTAAACTAGCTCATTGATTCTGTGAACTGATCCAGTGCCTTCAGTCCTGTAATGCAAATTTATGTCTCCTTATCTGCTTTTAGGGACTCTGGATTTCTGCTTGATAAAGCCTTGGAGGTAGGTTTTTCATTGGCTTTTAATCAGTTCTGTTTAGCACATAATAGAAAGAGTATCTGGAATTATTTCTAAGTTCATACACATAAAATTTAGAAACCATGGACATGGCAGATTTTACAAGCAAAAATTCTCATGTGAGCAAATTACTATGTCAAGATGGGAGACTATTACACATGCATTACTCAAAACTTATTTCTCATTGTTAAGCCCAGTTATCACAGTCATCACAAGGAACACTAGTAAAATACACCTGAAAGACTGCTAACAATCAGTACCTATAGAAAAAGAAAATGCAGAGCTTTATAAAGACAGTCTGTTTCACTTCTCAATTTTTATTTTGTTCTGCCAAATAATTTGGTATTTGGGTTCACTTATTTAGGCAGGTTCAAAAGATTGTCTGAGATGAAAGGGATATAGGCAACTGAATATTTCCTACTTATCTTGCCAAATAGCACAACACAGTTACTTTCATTAGACAGATTGAGTATGAAATGGACATGGTCCAAAGTGAGTAATGTTCTATGGGCTTTTTAATTTTAGACATTAGTTTCAACCAGGGAAGATAAAAATATTAATATGTCAATTTTGTAGAATGAAACTTGCACATGATTATACATAGTGTTAATTAGCTTAAGAATTTATTGTTCACCCTTCATAATTTGCTCTATCTGTCAAAAGATAACACTTTGGAGAACTATCAAGTAATTTAATTATCTTCATGGGCACAACCAATATGAAGCCACTTAAAAAAATGGGCTAAAATTTCACCTACATTTAATACATATAATTATAATGTAAAACATGAATGCCATAAGACCAACATGAAAATTAGCCTGTACAAAGGTTATTAAATTCTGTTTGGGATTACCTTGCCTTAAAGAAAAAGGAGAGAAAATGTCAAACATATTTTTGCATTGCAAGTAATTTTTAAAAAACAATGAGAAAGTCTTGACCTTTGATATGCAACTCTAAAAAGGTATATGGTTATTTTATGAAAAATAGAGATCTTGGGACCATGAACCAATGGGATCAGGTTCTTTCTTCTGATTCCTGATTTTAGAGCAGAATGTATTTAGCAATTACTGAGATATGGTCAGGGTTAAGGTGTTGAGTTTCTCTTGCTTTTTTGTGATTTTTTTTTTTTTTTTTTTAGAACATCTTTAATTCAAGGCAGTTCTTATGCAAGCAGCTGGGGCTGAAACCAAGCAGATAAGCTAGTGTCCCAGAGACCTCACTAGCATTACACCCATCACTAGCAAATCCACTGAAAACAAAATCACCTGGAAAATCTGAGTATTGTATCTTGTTAAAGAAAGATCATTAGATAGAGAGGGGCAGGCATTTTTCCTTCTTTGTTCGGTGAATTCCACTATTCTGACTTTGTGATCCTTAAATGTACAGTTAAACCAACCTATATATAAACTACAAGAAAACATGATAATATTGTTCTTTAGCGGTCAGAGATCTAGAGCATTAAACATGTATAGGATGGTCAGAAATGGAAAGAAGTTAATAATAGCAGTGATAGAAAATGAGCCTGAGTGTTGGGGAAAAGGCTGAGTCTTACACAGAACAAAGGCTCAGAGTTAGAGTGGGATAAAATGTGGGGTGCATCTTGATTCTGAATGATAAAAGCTGGTACTTGACCTCTGCAAGTCTCTTCTTTCTAAGATTACAATTTTACTAGAGCCTCAGGGCAAGGCTGTGACTAAAAGGAAGAGTCAAAGGCTCCAAAACTGAGGAAATTTGGGGGCTGAAGAAGAGTCAGGCAGAGCTTTGCAAATACGTAAGAAAGTGGCACCTTAGTTCTTAACCTCATATAGTGGGATCTCCTCCTACCCAATTTGACTGTAGCCAACTGTACAGGAGTCAATGGGCAGATAGGTCTGGAAAGGTGCCAGTGTTCATGTACTGAGGAAAGGGCAAAGGGAGCGAAGGAATTATCGTGGATGTGATCTTTGAAGTGTTAAGACAGTTTGAGGCTGGTGAAAATCTAAGCTAAAATGCTGAATCTTTATAAATTATTATCTTTATACATAGTACATAAGAATTGACAGGAACGAGGTATTATACCTGCTAAAGTTCTTGCAATTGTTCTGGTCTCTCAATATTGAAACTTTGTGATCTTTTGAGAATAACACAATAATATAAACCAGTTAAATATATTGATATTAATGAAAAAAGCAATTTTGCTATAATATTAATAAGATTGTTGCATAATTTTAAAGCAAGAGTCTCAACATTGGAAGCAGATGAACAATACATATATGCTCTGTGTGTGTGTGTGCACATGAGTGTGCTATTACTGTTGTTATTAATTTTTTAAGGACAGATACCTTGCCCCACCCCTGGAGGTTCTGCCAATATGGTATGTGACCTAGGTATACGAATTTTTAAAAATATCTTTAAGTTATACTAATATACAACCAGGTTTTATAATTACAACTTAAAAGGATGACCTTCAGAGTAAAATTGGTCCAAATAATAAGTTTAGACATGGTAGCCAATTAGTCAGTTTATTCAGTCTTAGATTCCTTAATATTAAAGTTGTGATGTTAATAGAACCAACCTGATAGGATGGTTTTAAGGATAAAAAGAGATGACTCGTGTAAGGCAAAACCAGTCTCCAGTGCAATAAATGTATTCAAGAAATACTTCCAGAATGAATGGACTGCTAATGGGTGAATATTTTAAAATAAGGACCAATTTATAATGATTAAAAAAGAAACTAATGGGAAATAGAAATAATGTAACATTAATCTTTTGCAGTAAAATATGTTCTTATTCATATATATATGTTAAGATTAAAATACATTTTTCAAAATAATCTATTTTAAAATAAAATCTAGCACTTAAAAATAAGTAAGTAATAAATGATCCAAATGCTCTTAGAGCTCTGATTTATCTACTGAAATTCAAATTGAATTCAAGAATGGAAAATAGTATCTAGATAGGGTTCCTCTTTGAGGAGCTACATTTGGGCAATTTGTCCATTATATATCCAATTTTTTTGTGATCCTGTCTTATAGCACCTGCCGTGGAAACAACAACAAAAACTGTGATAAGTATCGGCTTTTCATCATTCATTCATTTTCTTTTGGGGGGCAGTGTGTGACAAAAAAGCACACTATAATGTTATTATATTTAATTTTTTTATTTTGAAATAATTATAGACTCAAGAAGTTTAAAAAAATAGTAGAGAAGTAATTTGTACCTACCTCACCCAGGTTCCTCCAGAGGTAACATTTTATATAACAAGAATACATTGGCCAAACCAGGAAATTGACATTAGCACATTACAATGATTTTGACCCAGACCTTACTTGGACTCTACTTTTTTTTAATGTCTTTGTATGTAGTTTATGACATTTTATTAAATGTATGGATTCATATTAACGACCACCAAAATCAAGTTTTGGAACACTCTCCTCACCACAAAGGATCTCTGTTGTGTTATACCTTTATAGTTTAAACTGGAATATATTTTGAGAGTAAGAGGGGTCTAATAATGGGCATAAACTGGGACTTCACAGAGAAAATTGGTAAATATGGTTATCTTGACTTTAGCATATACGAATATGACCAGAGATGCTCAAAAAACAATAGGAAAGAGAAAGAGAGAATGAATGAATGAATGAATGAATGAATGATCAGTATCTCACATTATGTGCAAGAATTTAGTGTTTAGAGGCACATTTTTTTTTCTTTGTGTGATAGGCTTCTAGGGGATTTTCAAGGTAATTTTAAATATGTGAAGTTTTTATCTAACATTTTACCTTTAGAATCTAAGCCACACATAGGCTGTAACTCAATTCTGTGAAAGTCTGGCTGATTCATTTAAGACATGGACATATCTCCCAGTGTCCTCTTTCCCCTACACACATCTTTTCCAACAAGGTGTAAGTTTGTGTACATGTAGTTTTATAAATACATTTTGATGAGAGTATAAGCAGGGTTAGAGTTGGGACAGCTTGATAAGACACAAGAGTGGAAGGAGTGGTGACATACTCAGCCTATGACAAGATGTGGCACTGTAGAAACTGTTTTCTTGTCTATTTTGAGACTACAGTCAGATAAATCCAATGTAACAAATGTAGATGTGACTCAATCTCCACTTTATGCCTTTAACATTTACATTCAATGCTATAAATTTCCCACTAATTACTGCTTTTGATATGTTGTACTTTCCTTTTAAAAGTATTTGTTATTCATTATATTATATTCAAAATATTTTAAAACTTCTTTTAAGAGTTCTTCTTACTAATGAATTGTTGAACACATCAAAAACTGATGATGTGGGGCGCCTGGGTGGCTCAGTCATTAAGCGTCTGCCTTTGGGTCGGGTCATGATCCCAGGGTCCTAGGATCGAGCCCCATGTCAGGCTCCCTGCTCGGCGGGAAGCCTTCTTCTACCTCTCCCACTCCCCCAACTTGTGTTCCTGCTCTTGTTATCTCTCTCCGTCAAATAAACAAAATCTTTAAAAAAAAAACCAAAAACTGATGATGTACTATATGTTGGCTAATTGAACATAATAATAATAAGAAAAGAGTTCTTCTTTGATCATGTTACTTACAAGTGTTGTTTAATCACCAAATATTTGGAGATTTTTCTAGCTATCTTTATGTCATTGATTTCTAGCTTAATTCCAATGTGGTCTGAGAGCAGACATTGTATGATGTCTATTCTTTTAAATTTGTTAAAATGAGTTTTGTGGCCACAATGTAGTATTCCCTGGTGAATATTCCATGTGAGCTCGAGAAGAATGTGTATTCTGCTGTTGTTGGATTAAGTAGTCCATAGATGTCCATTATATCCTCTTGATTGATGGTGTTGTTGAGTTCAACCATATTCATCCTGATTATCTGCCTGCAGGATCTGTCTAGTTATAAGGGGGAAGGTTGTGAAATCTCCAACTGTGATAGTGGATTCATTTATTCCTCTTAATCTTCTAATATCGTCCTTCTTGGTTTCTGTGGCTCTGGAGGTAGTTCAGCCTCATCTTCCTGTGAGTATGCTACCATTTTTATAAATGCTTCATGCTCTTCAAAATACGGTCTAATCACAGATTATGGTATATAAAGTTTGATGTGTATTTATTAACTCCAAAATATGGTCCAAATTCATATTTGTCATTGCCTTCTTGATCAGTCAATAATGAAGAAAGGTATATCAAGATTTCTTATTATTATGTTTCTGTCAGTTTCTTCTATTTGTAAGCACTTTTAAGTACTTTCAATTAAGAAAAGTGCATAATTTATATTTACATTTTAGATTATGTTCTTTTTTTAATATTGTATTTATTTATTTGAGAGAGAGACAGAGATAGTGAGAGAGAGAGAGCACTAGTGGGGAGGGGAGGGAGAAGCAGGCTTCCCGCTGAGCAGGGATCCCCATGTGAGGCTCAATCCCAGGACTCCGGGATCACGACCCAAGCTGAAGGCAGACACTTAACGACTGAGCCACCCAGGCACCCCTTAGATTATGTTCTTTATCAATAAATACACTTTGTTCTAGGTAATGTTATACCATTAACCAAATTTGGGAATAATCTCAATACAACATATTTTAAATATTGGCCAAATATAATAAAATTGGGACCAAACTGGGAGATGCTGAAAATAAATTCACAACTCGTCTTTTTGATAGAGTATGCTATTTAGAGGGAATAAGTAGAGAAAATTCTGATAAAACCATCTTTAAAACACCTGATCCACCAGTTTAGCAAAATCAATGGAACTAGAGATGTGTATTAGGAGCAATGCGGGAAATCCTTACCCAGCCTCACATAGCCAGTCTCATGAAGGGCACCAAGAAGAATTTCCTAGAAGGCACTGAAGATCAATGGTGGTAAAAACAGTTGGATGTTCACACAACACAGAGTATGAGGATCACGAAATTTGTCACTTACTCATCCTTTCATCAAATTAGCCAAATGACCATGAAAAAATGTCACCACTTGGTGTGACAGTTTGTACTGTCAATCTAGTGAGACCCCTCAAATATGGCACTGCAACTTATTTAGAGAGAAACCTCACAGGAACAATGTTTCTTGACTAAGACAACCCAGGCCTCTAATTTCCTCCTTAATACCTTAAAAAGTTAATAACTAGCTAATATAAACAGTCAATATTTAGTGTCTGATTTCATTTTTTTAAGCAGAACTCACAAAGAATGTTAAAATAAATAAATAAGAAGAGTAAAGGAGAATCTATCTTTTGTTTCAGAGAAAATAAAGGCTAGAGATAATGCATTTATAGGTTAACAACAGGAGTAACAGTAACAACAAAATCACATATTCAAACAAATGAGATCTACATAGTTTTTAGTCAATTAAGTGGTAGTTATGTTGTCAAAAGACAAATGACTAGCACACATAGGAAAAAGATTAATTTTGGGGTCTAAAAGAACACATAATTCACAATCTCAAGGTAATTAAACACAACATGGTTATAAGAGACAGAATGAAAGAAGCTTTTAAAAAAGACCACATTGACCCTTAAAAAAAAGAAAGAAAGAAAAAGAGAGATAGAATGAGAGAATATCAAGACATTTTACAGATTTATGAAATAAAATTAAGGAAAAATAACACTGCAGTACTTAAAACTATAACAGAATAACTCAACAGAGGGAAGACTTGAGAAAAATTACTGTTCATATATTAGAAAAGTTTATAGATATGTAAATGACTGTGTGCAACAAGGCAATTGAAAGCAAACATGTAAATAACTGGTATTTCTGGGAAAGAGAACACGGAAAATGGAATTACAAAAAAATCAAAAGATGACATAACTATATCTGTCATGTTTAGAAATAATGTGAGGTATACATTTTCAGACTGGAAGATGAAGCATATAGCAGGAAAATACAATAAAAATTGTCAGACAGATACCATTTGTAATAGTAACAAAAAGAATAACATACTTATAAACATATTTCAAATGGAATGAAAAATAAATATATGCATATATACCTGAAAAAATAAAATACTTTTGAGAGACACAAAAGGAAGCAAATACATGGAGAAGTATACTTTGGTTTTGTAATAGCTCAAGCAGGAAACATTTAAAATTCTCCCTAAATTATCTGTACATGTAATGCAATCACCCTAAAATTACCAAAACATTTTTTGAAACTTGACCAACTTATTCTGAAGTACATGAAGATAAAAAATGAAGAAAATTTTAGAAATATTCTGATACTATGGAAAAAATATAAATATGACTAATACAAATTAATATTAAAACATCTATAAGATTAGTCATTTTAAAAGGAAATACTAGCACATGAATATAGAAACAGTTCCACTGAGCAAACTGTTAGGGTCCATTTGTTAGGACTGTCCATTTGTTAGGATTTGAAAAATAACAGAAGTACCAATGTAATCATTGGGGCAAGAGGAGTTATTCAGTAAGTGCATATTGGGACAACTGAGGAAGCAGATACATTTAAATCCTGAGGAAAATTATTTGAAACATCTACTATGAACAATGTTCCCTTTCCTTAATATATAAAAAGTCAGTGCAAATTAATAAGATATAAATTGGTAACCTACCAGAAAATGGGCAAAGAATATAACAAAGATTTCAAGTAAACATCATGGGAATCATTAAACATATGACAAGATATTCACCCCATGTATAATCAGAGAAATAAAGTACAAATTAAAACTATAATGAAATTCCATTTTTTAACTGTTAGTTGGCAAACATCAGACAGTTTGAAAATACTGTGGGTTAAAGTTATGAACACACAAGAGGTCTCAAATATTGCTGACTAGAACTTTTTTTTTAAGAAAGCGAAGTTCAGAAACTTTGTTTATGATGTGTTCTCATTTGTATTAATTAAAAACAGATTATTTACACAGTTATGCTTGCATGTTCACACTGTATCTTTGCAAGGCTACAACAGAGTGATTGCTATTAGCAGAAGTAATCTGTAGAAAAAAATTAAGTTGACTTAAGACTTGGTAACACTTAGACGCCAGCATAGAAGATTATCATGTCTATAAATTCAAAAAGGGAGGAGTAAATACATTCCGTGTACAGCCAAGTGTAATTCATGAGTGAAGGCAAAGAAATGCATCATGGGGAGAAACAATACAAAGGGAAATAAACAGTAAGCCTTGGGAAATCTGTTTGAAGATGAAATCCAGCCAATCAAAAATAAATTTAAAAAATAACCAGTTAATTGGGGCTCCTGGGTAGCTCAGTCGGTTAAGTATCCAAGTCTTGATTTTGGCTCAGGTCATGAAATCAAGCTGGGCGTTAGGCTCCATAATGGACATGAAGCCTACTTAAGATTCTCTCTCCACCCCTCCTCCACCCCCCTCTGGTGTGTGTGTGTGTGCATGTGGAATCTCTCTCTGTCTCAAAAAAAGAAAAAGAAAGAAAGAAAGAAAGAAAGAAAGAAAGAAAGAAAGAAAGAAAGAAAGAAAGAAAGAGAGGAAGGAAGGAGGAAAAATACCCAGTTAGTTATGAACAATTAGAATGAAAAGCTTAGAAAAAATGAGCATTAAGTCTATCCATGTAAACATAAAGTTCAATCTAGAGCTACCCTACGACCCAGCAATTGCACTACTGGGTATTTACCCCAAATATACAGATGTAGTGAAAAGAAGGGGCACACACATCCCAATGTTCATAGCAGCAATGTCCACAATAGCCAAACTGTGGATGGAGCCGAGATGTCCTCCAACAGATGAATGGATAAAGAAGATGTGGTTCATATATACAATGGAATATTACTCAGCCATCAGAAAGGATGAATACCTACCATTTACATTGACATGGATGGAACTGGAGGGTATTATGCTAAGCGAAATAAGTCAATCAGAGAAGGACAAGTATCATATGGTTTCACTTGCATGTGGAATATACGGTATAGTGCAGAGGATCATAGGGGAAGGGAGGGAAGACTGAATGGGAAGAACAAACCATCAGAGTCTCTTGACTCCAGGAAACAAAATGAGGGTTGAGGAAAGGGAGATGGGTTGGGGGATGGGGTAACTGGGTGATGGGCATTAAGGAGGGCACATGATGTGAGGAGCACTGGGTTTTATATGCAACTAATGAATCTTGAACACTACATCAAAAACTAATGATGTACTGTATGGTGACTAACATAAAAAAAAAAACTAATGATGTACTATATGTTGGCTAATTGCATTTAAATAAATAAAAAAATACCTAAGGTAAATATAGATTTCCAAAATGGGGAAAAGTTATCAATTATAAAAATGAAACCATTATCTGTTGAGTTCTCATAGATGCAGAAATTAGCAGAGTTAAGTTTGCAACTATTTACATGTTTCTCATTTTTGCTAGTATGTTCTAGGATTTTGACCCAGTGTATTTTAGTTGAATTATTACACTTTCAATTAATCTTTACTTCAGTAACTATAATACGTTTGCTTCATTACATTTTTTATCCTCGCTTTAAAAGTAATTTTTATATTTAAATAATTTTATTACAATAATTTTTGTGCTCCTTTTTCCATGGGCTACATTCTTTTTTTTTTTTTTTAAAGAGAGAGTGAAAGAGAGAGAGAGAGCACGGGCATGAGGGGAGGGGAAGGGGGAAGAGGGAGAAGCAGACTCCCCACTGAGCAGGGAACCCAACATGGGGCTCAATCCCAGGACGCTGGGATCATGACCTGAGCCAAAGGCAGACGCTTAACTGACTGAGCCACCCAGGTGCCCCAAGAGCTACACTATTTCTTAAAGCAATTTTTCAGGTGGAGAACATTAGAGATATGTTTATGCACAATTCCTATACATTTTTTTGTGCCTTCACCAAATGTTCCTTTTACCTAATCCGGGCATAGGAATCTGGGGTTATAAACTTTATTTTTTTAGAACTTTTTCACTACTACAAGGAGGGAGAAGAATGTTCAGATCACTATCTTAAACTGATATGCTGCATTCTAACATTGCATACCAAACAGAATTGGGAATGGGGGGAATCAAGTGAATGGTTTGTTTCCTATGACCATCTTTTACCTCAAGCTTTTCCCACCTACAAATGGGTCATTGTTAGCAATGTTATCATTAATGAAAATGTGGAAATCAGGTGAGGGGAATTTTATTGACCTCTTAACCAGTATATGCTAACTGATATCAGATCGTTCAAATTAGCCCAAAGTGGGTATTGGCCAGGTTTAATCACCTGTTAACCATATGTCAAAATATTTTATTCGTATAGATGGGGGCAACTAAAAAATCTATGTTAATCTGTGATTTTTTTAAAGGAAGCATTTTTCTTTAACATGTGCATCTTCCTTAGGTATAGCTATTCCCAGAAATAGACATGCTCAAATATAATTGAGTACTATTGACTTACTGCTCTGTTGAAATGGAAATAGAATTACAAACCCAACTGAGTAAAAGTGCACATGTAAAGTCAATACCCTTGTAAAATCCAGAGTATTTAAAGAAGAGACCACAGTTTTTCCATAGTTTTAGTGTTTGGTTTGTCTAAAAAGCCATAAAACAATTTATTTTATTTTTTAATAAATTATTCATGAGAAGAGTATGTTAGCTTTCCAGGCAAGAAGTTGAAATCTGACTCATTTTTTAGTCTCTGCATCTTGATTTGGTGAAGATTGGAAATGAAGAATCAAGACAAAATTAATGGATTGAGGTCATAAAAAATTAGCAAAAGTCTTTAATTTGATAATGGAAAAAAATGAAACTTGGTTAGTTAGCTTATGAATCATGCTGCTGTTATCCAAATGTAAAAAGCTCATAGTAGCAATTGTAGTATCATTAGTGGTTCTCTTGGCCTTTTGTTTGGTTTTCATCTCCTAGATTCTTGTTGCTCATTAAGATCGAGTTTGTATTCATTGCCTGAATCTTGGTTTATAGGTACATAATTGTTTAGAAAGAGAAATGTGCTCAAAGTGTTTATAATTCACGTTTTTTGCTAAATAGTCAAGACAAAATCCTTTGGTGTTATTATTTCATTTTTTGCAAAACAGCACAAAGATATCCCTTTTTTTCTAATGACCTCACTGTAGCTTACTTTTATTCTAGGTTCTTTTGGTAATGAAATTTAGGACTATTATAAAATAGTTTTAATGTTTCTGATCATGTCTATTTTGTAGCAGTTGAAATAGTAAATTGAAAATATTTACAAGTATATTTACATATACTACTATATAAACAATTGCACTATTTTCACGGCAATAATATCAATCGGGAATATATAGTTTTCCAAGCTATGTGAAGGATATTAGTAAATTACCTCAGATAATCACTTACTTGTATGGAACTTAAATTATGGATTTTTTAAATTATGGCTTTTTGTAATGCTAACTGTTGACTAACAATGACATTATGCTGCTAACTACAAGTTTATTATATTTTTACTAATTCTCTATGAAAATTAATATGCTTGATCAGTAGGTTGATCAAACCTAACTCATGACCTTAAATTTTTATTGGGAGAAAAACTTCTACCTTTTCATAAAAGGCTACAGGCTTCCCACAGATTTTCTACTTTTGTTGAGCTCATGGATAGTTTTACAATATTTGAATTTGAATATACTTACTCAATTCTCCAAATAGCCTTTGCAGACTCATAATAACAACCAGAATTTCAAGCTTGATTTCCTATAAAATCTAAATCTGCCCTCTCCACCCCCTATTTCAGGCTGGAAACCTTCAGTGAGAAAAAGGGAGCACAATTCACCTCTGTTTTCTACTTCTCTGTCAGCTTATTCCCTGTCCTATTCTTTCCTACTGTCTTTTCTCCAGGTTTCTGGAGAGACAAGAGGAAAAAACAGGTAAAGGGATGTGACCGAGCTGAGAGCAGATGTTTTAAGTTTTGTTTTTTACTTTTGGGGTCCCCTCCTTCTAAAGACTCTTCAGAGGCTCCTGCTATGCGCCTCACTGCTCCAGTTCTTCTGATGCAGGTTTAGTAACTCCTCTGTAGCAGTACCTTGTCACTTTCTTTGGCATTTGGGGTTCAACTGTACAGCTCTATCTTCTTTCTGATAAGATGTTAATTTCTCTTGGAAGGTCTATTTTACAGGACCCATGATGATCCCATGCCAGCTCTATGCAGTGTGGCACACATCTAGTCCAAGAAAAATACGGATTCATCCTTTCTGCTGGCTAATTTTGGCATTATAAGTAGACCTCAGTGCAGTGGCACCCTCCTAGTTCTGCCTTGCCTTTCTGTCATATTTTCTTACTAGAAATGAAACCACAGGACACTGTCCATTCTAGCTTCTACAGGTAGGAACCAAACCCAGTACTCAAAATCTTTCAATTATAGGGAAACTAGAGGACCCTTTGAACACCAGACTAGGTCTGTAGTTAGAGGTTCACCTCCTGAGGTTTCCAGGCCCTCTAAGAAGATGCCAAGAATAGTATTTTGCTAGGTGAAAGCCTATACAGAGACAATGGGAAGGGAGCCAGGAAGTCTGGGAGAGTCTTCATACCTGATGCTAATCTGACCGTGAGTGAAGGAGAGTGAAAGAGAAGGTTGGGTAGAATGGTCATAGACTTCTGTGTAGTCAGATGAAGGTTAGGCAAACTCATGAAGGGGTCTTCAAGCCACTGTTGTCTGTAAGGGGAGTCTTGTGTCTCCTAAGAGTGAGTTTCTGTTGGTATTCCTGCACCATGAAGTCACAGGCTGGGGGCAGTCCATGAGAGGTGCAGCCTTTATACAAACCACAGAGTAGCAGCTGGAACTCTTGGCTACCTGCTGTACCTCCCCTTTCCTGCAAAGTGTGAGAATATGGAGATAATGTAGAAAGAGCTACTCTAAATACAACTCTGAAAATTGTATTTTCAGAGTTCATAAAGGGATTTAAGAGTTTTTCCCATTCCCTTGGAAAATCTCTATATGGTTATTTGGTCTTGACATTCTGTAACAATTTTATTTTATTTTATTTTTGAAGATTTGTTTATTTATGAGAGGGGGGAGGGGCAGAGGAAGAGGGAGAGAAATCCTCAAGCAGACTCCCCGATGAGCACGGACCTCACATGGGGCTAGATCTCAAGACCCTGAGATCATGACCTGACCCAAAATCAAGAGTCAGATGCTTAACTGACTGGCCACCCAGGTGCTCCTTTATTTTATTTTACTATTTTATTTTATTTTATTTTATTTTATTTTTTTTATTTTGAGAGAGAGCATGAGCATGGGGCATGGAGGGGGAGGGGCAGAGGGAGAGGGAGAGAATCTTAAGCAGGCTCTGAGAACATGACCTGAGCCCAAATCAAAAGCTGGACGCTTAATTGACTGAGCAACCCAGGTGACTCTTTTCTGTAACAATTTTAAATGGAGGTCCCATTTTAATTTTAGCATTCTGTAGCACATTTATTTCTGAATCCAGTAAAAATTGTGAAACTAAAGTTTGGTTAGTTATTTTCTTCAAAACTGAAACTGATAAGAAAAATAACCATTACTAAAATAATTATTTTTATATGAGAATACACGAGGGTGCTCAGAGAAGAAACAGTATTTGATATACCTGTTAATTAAACATGTCATTGTGATTCCTGAGGGCATTACACACAAGTTTCTGTTTGTTTGTTTTATATAGTAGAACATTTATATCAATTTATATGCAGTACTGGAAAAGTAAGTTTGCATATTTATCTATCCATTCCTTCTCCTTCAAATGTGAATAATTTGTAAGAAGCCATTTTTTTATTGCCGTTCCTGCTTTTACCTATGAAACATACTGATTTATACACATTTTACAAATGCAAAATATTCCAATCTGAAACTAGTAAATGAGAAAGCAAATGAAAATAACTTATTTTAAATGTTAAGAAGCTAATGTGTAACACATGAGCTCTTTGTAATCTAAACCAAAATAAATTATTGGGTGACAGACTATTTTGCAAAAAAAAAAAAAAATTTCAGTTTTGTTAACTTCTAAAAGCTAGCTAGCCCAGGTTAGAGTAAATTGATAGAAAGAAAATAAAACCAAAGAATATATTATTTTTGAACTCTGTCATCTTAATATCTAGGGAGACTTAAAGCCTCATTATAAAGTTATTGATTTTGGTACATAGAACACAGAAATATTATATTATTTATCCAAAGTAATGGCATGCTTTGAACTGAATCTCTAGGTAGCCTACGCAGGTTTCTTTGAGTGCACAGAACATGAAACAACTTCCTAAATTATTCTATGATTTCTAATAATCCCAAAGCAGAAAATGTGACACTTTTCATCATTAATCTTTACATATAGTTTAAAGAAATATTTAATAAGGTGTTGCTGGATTCTTTCTCAATTCTATTCTCAAAAGAGATTCTGGTCCAAAAATCAGCCTAACTTGGTATCTAATCAGTATAACTTACAGTTTAGGAACTCATCTAGTTGTATTTCTTTATATACTGAGGCAATTCTATAAGTGTGCTTGTAAAAAACAGATATATAAGTCCATTGTATAATATTGATATTTGACAGAGCTCAAGTTACAGGTGGTTCTAAAAAATTAAATAAAAGAAATTCATCCTTATAAATCTAAGTATTAATAATAGAAAAATCTAATTGCAAAAGCAAGCAAACAGATAAGCAACATTAATTTTCCTTTTGGTTGAGGAGATGATCCCCAAAATGGAAAGTAAAGACAAAAAAGTATTCTCTTTTCTGAATAGGATGGAGTACCTTGCTATAGACAAACCTTATCTCAATGGAAAAACTCAATGAAACATTTAAAAACCATTTACTTAAAGGCCTGGGAAAGTAGCTGAAGTAACAAGAACCAAAAGATCAAGATTCTGGAAAAGGGAAAATGGAGGTGAAATGAGGTGAGTTTCTGCATTTCTCTGGAGTCATTTGTGATTCTAGGCTTAGTTTATTAGTTGGAGAACCCAGTCTTTTCCTGGACAGAGGGCAAGTTCCAGGGAATACTAATACCAATAGAACTTTTAACAAGATCTAAAACTCAAGAAAAAGTTAAGAGACATGAGGGGCCAAGATCTCAGTGAGAAAGGATAAGAGAAATTACCTGACACACTGTGGATTTTCCCCACTTACTTACCCAATTCTGAAGCTGCTCAAGGTGGGGAGTAGAAAAGCTGCGAAGAAAGATTTTGAAAGCGAGAGCACGGTTTTCTGCTGCCTCATTTACTGTCTTTAAAAGTAGACTTTGAGATTTATCTGAGAGAGTCCTTGATAAGCATACTAAGCTTCAGCTGGAAGTCCTGCAGGTTCTTCACTTTTAGCAATAACTATGAACCAGTTACAGAGTCTTATGAAAATTAGGACCCAGCCTCTACTCAGTTTAATCCCCAATTAGATTATAATTATCAGCCACTACTCTATCTCCCCTCCAAAGGCAGAGTGAACCATTCCTAAGGACATGTAAGACCAGAGATTTTAAAATACATAATTTTCAGAATTCAATCAAAAAAATGATTAGAGATGATATCACCCAAAACAAAAACAATTAAAAAGAGACACAGTTGAACCAAGTATTGGAGTTAATAAAAAGGTACCTGGGTGGCTCAGTCAGTTAAGTGTCTGCCTTTGGCTCAGGTCATGATCCCGGAGTCCTGGGATCCAGCCCTGCACTGAGCTTCCTGCTTGGCAGGGAGTCTGCCTCTCCCTCTCCCATTCACCCCTGCTCATGCTCTCTCTATCTCTCTCTCTCAAATAAATAAAATAAAAATGTTAAAAAATACTTTAAAATAACTATGATTAAAAATAGACAAAGACATGGAAGAATAGATGAAAAGATGGAAAAATTTGTTCAGAGAAATATCATCTATGAAAGATTTAAGTAGGAATTCTAGAACTGAAAGCTGAAATATCTAAAATAAAGAGTTCAACAGATGGGTTTAACAGGAAATTAGAAATAAGCAAAAAAGAGTATTAGTGAACTGGAACACATATCAATAGCAAATATCCAAACTCAAGAATGGGGGGAGAATGAAAAATACCAAAAAGAGCATAAGAAGCACACAACATACAATGAAAAGCTATAATACACATCTAGAATCGAAGTTTGAGGAGAGAGAAAGATTGGGACAGATGCAGTAACTAAAAAAAAAAAAAAAAAAAAAAAAGAAGGTGTAATTATCTAAAACTGATGAAATATACAGACCAAAGAATTTCTGTGAGACCCAAGTAGAGTAAATACAAAGTACACCAAACATAGATATGTCATAATAAAATTGTTGAAAGCTAAAGACAAAGAGAACATCTTAAATGTAGCCAAAAGGGATAAACACATTACTGTCAAAGAAACAAACAAATAAAAAAAGAGTGATAAATCAACCAAGATTTTTCTACTGAGCAACAATTCTTTTAAAGAATAAAGATATAAAAGAAAAATTTAAAAATAAAATATAAAAACAAAATTTTTAAAACAAAGAAGAGTTAAAGATATTTTCAGATACATAAAAACATACAGAATGTATTGCCAGCAAACCAGCACTAAAAAAAATTACAAGGGAATTGTTCAGGTAGAAGGAAAATGATCCCAGGATATGTAAGTACATAAATAAGTGTCCAGCAAAGGAGAGATTCATATAGATGAATACTGTCTGGAAAGAAAAATAATACTTTGTGCAATTGTACATATATATAGTTAAAATGCATGAAAACAATGATGTGAAAGGTGGGAGACTGTATATGGAGTTAAAAGTTCCTATGTTGCTAGCATTATAGAAGAAATGCTAAAAATAATAATCTGTATTACATTATAATGATTGAAGAATGAATACTGTAATTGACAGAAATCATTAAAAGAGTAGAAAGAGAAGCTATAATTAACAAATTTATAGAGGGAAAATGGAATAGTTAAAACAACAAACCAAAACAGAAAAACACAGATGAACTGAAAAGAAAGCAAGAAAGCTTTATAAGCATAAAGCAGGTGAGCCAAATAGAAAACAAGTAATTAGATGCCATATATGAAGTAAAGTATATCTTTAATTACATTTAATGTGAATGAACAAAATACTTCAAGAATAAGATTGTTAGATTAGATTTTTTAAAAACCTCAACTATACTTTACTCCTGAGAGAAATGTTTTCATATAAGAATGGAGAGTGACTGAAATACGAAGGATTGAATAATAAGTAAACCATGCAAATACAGAGCAAAAGATTTATATTAATATCAGAGACAATTTTAAGGCAAGGGCATTGCTAGAGATGAACAGTAAAATTTCATAATGATAGATAAATCAATTGGAAAATATGACTGTTCTAAACTTTTTTTTTTTTTTTTTTATTCATGAAAGTCAGAGAGAGAGAGAGAGAGGCAGAGGCAGAGGCAGAGGGAGAAGCAGGCTCCCTGCCTAGCAGGGAGCCCGATGCGGGACTCGACCCCAGGAATGACCTGAGCCGAAGGCAGACGCTTAACCATCTGAGCCACCCAGGCGCCCTGACTATTCTAAATTTCTATGCAATCAATATATAGATTTAATATATATGAAATTACCATTCACAAAACTTCAAAAGTTGATAATACTTGCAGCTAAGATATCAGTAAAAATATAGAATATATGAAGAACACAATAAATGACTTAATTAATAGGTCTTATTTTCACATAGTGTGCCCCATATATAATTAACACAATTACCAGCACTGTTATATAGTGTGCCCTACATTCAACAATGACAAAATTCAAACTATTTTCAGGTGCACATGGTGCATTTACTGAAATGATAGAAGACAATCTTTGTAAAATAAAATTTTACATCTTACTAAGGAACTGTTTCATGCTCAATCTACCGGGTATTCCAGCAGAACTATTAACTTAGGAGTACATCTTGCACAAAGAAAATGAGCAAAATTCTATGGCAATTTTCTATCCTGTGAGTAAATGTTGCTCATGCAATTAAAGAGGACTACAAACTCATGATAAATGTCTCATGGGTCATTGTTTTTGCTAGGGAAGTTCAATGTTATTTCTTTTATTTTAAAAAAAATGTTATTTGCACAGGAGGAAGATGAAAAAAATTTGTTTTGTTTTTAACTACAAAAAGTTTACTTCCAAGCATATTGCTAGTTTCTTCCCTTAGTTGTGCATATATAATTTATATTGCCTCAAACGAAAATTCTCCTTGATGTTGACACTAGGATTAATGTGCCTATCAGGCAGTAAGCCCAACTTGCCATTAATAATGCGAAGGTCACGGGGCCTACTATTCATTGGCCGTTGAGTATTGTATCATGCTATGACTATAATAAACCTCTGAGACTGGCTGGACATTTTATAAAATCTGTGTGGCTAAAATGGGAAGTAAAATGTAAAATATAGATGGATCAGCACAAACAATTAGAAAAAACTGCTTAAAGAGCGTGCCCTTTGAATCAATAACATCGTCTTTGTTTAATAAGCACAGCCCTTTGATTTATCAAAAAAGACTCAGATTCATCCCTCATTAATGGAAGACTGTGCTGCAGGCTTTGTTTACTTAGAAAACCAAATTGGAGGAAATGCTGCTAGGCTGCACTTGTATGTGGTCTGGATAATTTGCAGCAAGCAAAATATGTTTGCGGCCTTGACAAAACTAGGAATTATTTCATATGTAGTAAATTATATAAAAATGACAGCTCAATTTTAAGAAAAATCCATAATTACTTGTTCTTAAAATAATCATCTGCAAAATATAATGTTAACACAAGCCTGGCTGAAAATAGAGTTATAATTCCCCTGCATCATTACTTTTGGGCTTTCCAGGAGCAAAGTGACATCAACAAAGATAGGTACATGTGACATTGAAATTTAAGATTATACAAAGTTTAAAGAAACTGGCAAAGTGGCAAAAATCAGGCACATTAGTTTGAATGAAGGTATATGTGATATGTAAGGCAAATAATTAGGCATAATATAGTTCATACTTTGTTCAGAGAATTAATTTCACAGATTTATCTCTGGAAATGCCTATTAAACAAGAGCCCATTTTGAATGTTCTGATTCCCAGTCTGTATGTATCTTTGGCTAATGCATAGAGATGTGGGTAAAACTTGACATTTTAGTTTTTAATTAATTACTCCACTAAGTATCTTGCCTGAATGTGCAATAGAAAGTGAAAGTAAGTGCTTCTTTGACTAAAATGTCATTATTTTCACAAAGTATACCAACGGCCAGCTTAATGGGTTACAGTTTCACGAATAATTAGGCTCAATTATAAAATGTCAAAATAAATGAACAGACATGGCCTTTGATGTGTTTTCTTTATTTAAAACATTACTAATTTCCATATAGGCCAATTTGCCAGACGGGCAACATTCAGTTGTTCTTTCTAGCATTCATGTGAATCATCTTGTTCCATCTATTTCATCTATGTTTCATCTATTGTTTCCAATTTATAAAACTGCTATTATTCAAGTAAGATCCTAGTAGTTTTTCTAATGCTAAAAGGAAATTTATATTTATCTGATACGTTCCTGCTGCACAATAAAGGTTATCTTTCTTACACAACATGATGTAAGTTATGTTATTAAAAACTTACCTAACCAAAATCAGCTCCCTCATTGTCCTGAAATTTTCTCCATTACTTATTAATGGTTTAAATGCTTGTGTATGTGGAGTCCCATTTCCTGAATTATGCATTCAAAATGAGGGCATGTAACCTTGCACATTTTCTCCATTATCTTCTTATATTTAGTCTTCATAAAGTTAGCATCTCAATATTTGCAGCCCTTCAATGACCAACTTCTCACTGATTAGTTAATTCTTTCTAACTCATCCTTCAAGACTTTAATTTCTGATTAAGGGACCCATCAGGATATAGTAAACAATTTTTTTAAAATATATTTTTTAAAGATTTTATTTATTTATATGACAGAGAGAGAGAGAGTGAGAGAGGGAACACAAGCAGGGGGAGTGGGAGAGGGAGAAGCGGGCTCCCTGTGGAGCAGGGAGCCCAATGCAGGGCTTGATCTCAGGACCCTGGGATCATGACCTGTGCTGAAGGCATATGCTTAACAACTGAGCCACCCAGGCGCCTCGTCAATGATTTTTCTGAAGTCACCAGTGTCCTCTGTCAGTCAGCTCTTGCTTCTAACAGACACAAAATCTCAGTAGTATAGAATAATATGCATTTATTTCACACATATTTACAATTTGGCTGGGGCGGCTCTGCTGGTTTTGGCTGGGCTGAGGCGGCAGCTCTAAGTACAGGTTGAGTCCAGGTATGCTCCATGAGTTTCTTATTTTACTTGGACCAGTAAGCTGACCTTCCTGGTCAGGGCATAGTCTTCTCATGGTGATGGCAAAAGTGTAAGAGGACAAGTGGAAACATGTGAGGTCTCTTAAGGCCTAGGCTTAGAATTGGTCACTCTCAATTCTGTTCATATTTAATTGCCAAAGTAAGTCCCACAGTTGAGCCCTATGGCAAGAGGTTGGGAAGTATCCTCTGTCTTTTGTGTTAGGAGTCCCAAAATTACAAAGCAATGAACATCAATGCCAAGAAAGGTGAAGAATTGGGGCCATATAGCCCCAAGAACCAAAAGGATGATTTCTTCTAAGACGTCTTCCCTCTATGTACTCTTTAGAACCCATAGGTTTCTTAACCTCAATTCCAATCTGTTTTTTTCTCTACTCATTATTTTTTTCTATCTTGCTTCTCAAGTGCTAGAGTTCTGTAAGCTCCTTATCAAAATACTTATTTTTCTTTTCATTCTATGCATCTCCCCCCCACCTACGCTGAGTGGTCTCATGTACTTATATGGTTTCCATTATTACTTGTACTCTGAAAACAAATATAAACTTTTGGCTCTCATCTCTCACTTTAATTTGAAACTCAACTTTCTGAGTTTCTATTAGACTTATCAACCATAAAGGACATTAAGACCCCAAACTTACAACTAGTTATTGTTAGACATTCCAATTATCAAGCTCATTCTACTATCTTTAAATATCTTAATGACATCATCTTGTACCTAGATACTTAAGCTTGAGTTCCGAGAAACAAATGAAGCAACTTTTCCTTCCAAACCCTTCAAATTTAATCATTTGCTATATCCTGTTGAGTCTTTCAAATCCATCTCCTGGTATTTCCATAGCTGTCTCTCTAATTTATTTGACAAATTGCCACCAAGGTATTGTGGTAAAAGCCATGTTAAATGCTGGGAAAGAACTTAGTCTCACATAGGATGTAGGTATTAAAAATATTAAAATATTGATAAAAGTACTAAATAGTGTCCAGAATATAGAGGGACAAGTTTTATCCAAGTGAATCAGGGACAATGTGATGTTCTAACTAGCTTTGGGATTATGTGATAAAAGATGGGTTGGATTTAGATATGAGAACACAAGATGACAAGGAAGAAGAGCATTCAAGGTAAAGGAAATTAATATAATTATGACAGATAACTGGAGTCTTTAGATAAATCCCCAGAAGTTTGGAATGTAGCCAATATTTGGCTTTCCTCGCATTGTATAGGTCCAATGAAAGTAGAGCATGTAGGCATTTCCCATTCTTTATCCTGGTGGTGGTGGTGGTGGGTGGGCACAGGCACAATTTACACTGGAAGCATTAGAGTTGAAAGTCCATTGGCAGGGCCAATGCCTGATGGTTGTGGGATGTGGTGAAGAGTTTTTAGTACTGTAGTACCAATGTGTGTGAACTACAGAATCACATATTTTATGATGTGACCTTGCTTATGCTGTTAGCTTTCCAGTCACTTTGTTTCTTACTAATTTCTGCTTCAGCTTTTTAAATGTCCTAGTGGTTTCATGAGGTGCTCAAAATGCCTCCAAAGCATCATTTTGCTGCTTAAGTTAAACAGGAACAGTGCTGTTTGTTTTCAACAGGGTTCTGCTGTTGATCAGATTTTCCAGAAGCAGACTCTGAAGTGAGGATTTCTGTGCTAAGAGATTTTTTTAAGGAATAGTTCTCATGGTTAAAGAATGTGTCAAGCAAGACAGGGAAAGAAGATGCTAAGTGTGGACATGATTTCAAGCAAAGCCCTATGGAGGGTGAGTTTCCTAAATGGAACTCTGTATTGTAAGTTACACCTTACAGATTGTCCTCTTCAAGGCAATGATGCTGAACTACATACTTGAATGCAGGTCAGTTATTGGAGTAGTCCCACTTTAGGGGTTTATAAATCTTCAGGCTTGTCCACCTGCTGCTTATTCAGGCAAACAGTTGCAATAGTTCAATGGCAGCCCTCAGAGTTGTAGCTGCAGGTTGTAAGCAAAACTACAGAGATTCCAGGGGAGGAGAAGAGGAACCCACAGAAATGACAAGAGAGAAAAGGTTTTTAAATGAGGCACTGACAGTGCTTGCTATAGACAACTGGTTAAAAAATACTGGATTTCAGATAACATATTTTCATGGAAAACTAAATGAATCTTTAGTTGGTTACCACTACTTAGTGGTACAAGTAGTGAAAATGCTGTTAGTACTCAGGAACTGTCATCTAGCTAACCATGACTTGCAATGAAGGGCAGCATGGTAATGCTTAAAAAAGCAGGTATTATCAAATCCAACTGCCTTGGTCAAATTTCAGCTCTGCCACTTTCTAGA
The DNA here is from genome assembly GCF_037043125.1 of Eumetopias jubatus. Lineage (NCBI taxonomy): Eukaryota > Metazoa > Chordata > Mammalia > Carnivora > Otariidae > Eumetopias > Eumetopias jubatus. Next base: position 83,025,310 of record NW_028274811.1, on the reverse strand, counting down.
GAGTGACTTTGTTAAGTTACATAACTTCTTCATGTTTCAGTTCCTACATGAGTAAAATCAGGGTTAATCATAGTACCTACATCAAAGAGTTTTTGTGAGTATTAAATCAGCATTTCTACAAAACTCAGGAGAGTGTCAGGCTCATAAGTAGTAAATGATGTTAAATAAATCAATTTAGTAATGAAATACCTAATTAACCATTCCTAACCATTTCTCTGGTGTAGTAGTATATTGCAAATGACACATATCTAAGACATTTGAATGTTGGGAGCTAAAGATTTTGAGCATATAGAAATATATTTTGGCTAAACAACATTAAACTTTTTTCTTCTTGTTTAGGGCAGAAGTTCTGACTGTGTAGGTTTTGAAGGGAATGAGAACCTCGCTTCCTTTTCCCTTCTTTCAGTTGGCTAAGGAGTAAGTATATTAGTCAGGCTCACCAATCAGGAAGTACTACTTTTTTATGACTTTGACTCTGGAGGGAGCAGTAAGGCAACTGGGGCAGGTAAGAACATTCATGGAGGCAGTGGTGGTGTCAAGGGTAGGGGTGCGCCATTAATAGTTTTTGAAATGGTCTATTACTTCAGACTGTTTTGGCTATGTTTTTGATACTCAGTTTCCCTTAATTCCTATTTATTTCCTGAGCCTGGTTGTCCAATATTTCCAACAGCTCTGTGATATGCCCAAGATTATAAATTCCTTTTATGTTTCAGTACTGATTCTTTTGCTACAACCCAAAACCCATGTAGTTCATACCACTTGTCTTAGAGAAGTCTACTGAGAGGGAAAGAATATGATATGATATATACTGAAGCTATTTAGTGAAAATAATTTGTCTTTGCCAAAGGTATATGTGTGTGCATTATTTAATTGGGTCTTAGAATTTCTAAATTGGCTAAATTTTTAAAATTACTAAATTCTCCCCTTCATAGTTGCTGATGAACAAGACAGTTCTTGGGAAAATATGTACATTAAATGCAGCTTTTCTTGGATCACTAAAGAAAGCTAATAGAATATATGCTTGAGGTCAATTTTTTTAATGATGATTTGTTTTTGGTACCGCCATACTCTGGATCACTGCATACAGAGTTATCCATTCTTGGGCTAGATTGTCTGGATTTAAAATCTGGATCTACCATTTACTACATTAATTGCACTGAGCTTGTTTGCTTATTGACAAAAAAGAGAAGTATAACTTCTCTACAAGAGAAGTAAGTTCTTCACAGGGTTGTTGGAAAGCTTAAATGCGTTATCATACGTGAAGAGCTTAGAATGAAGCCAACCTGATAGTAACTATTATAGAAGGAGCAGTTCTTCTCCTCCACCTCCTCCTCTTCATTATTATTGTTATTGTTATTTGCTAGCTAACTTGTACTAGTGTGTAACATTGTCTTAAACTTCTTTGTTATAATTAAAATCACAAAAACATATCTGGGCTTATAATTTGTAAATCATATCTCTGTTTAATTTGTTATATTTATAATAAATACTGTCTTTTTGGCTTTTATTTGTCCTTTTAATAAATCATATATGCAATGGTTAATATGAGGTAACCATTTAACCAATGAGGTAGGGTTAAAAATTCGCCACAATAGCACATGTTGTGATGATCACTGGGTGTTATACACAACTAATCAATCGTTGAACACTACATCAAAAACTAATGATGTACTATATGCCGGCTAACTGAATATAAAAAAAAAAATTCACCATATATATCCCAACAATATTTCTTATACTTAATCTGAGGCTTCTTTTCCAATATCCTTAGAAATATGCCTAAGGTAGTTAATGTCTATAAATTAAGCACAGATATAATTTGTACAATTAAATGAGATAAATAACTTTTATTTTAGAAGTATTACTCACAGCATTTTAAATTTAATACAACTTTGAGATGGACTTTTAAGAAATTTTAATGTATTCCTTTATATACTACTGAATGTCAGCTCAGCACTATAATGTGATATTGTTAATGTAGACACTATTTTGACTGAGCCTGTATTATACCAAAAAAGATAGGATACTCTGTATGGAATAAACTAAGTATTTTATCCAGTGGCAAGAAAGAAATTTGAAGGTCAGAATTTACACTATTTTCCACTTTCAGCTCTCAAGTAGCATTTTAAAAACACACTCAACACATTTTATCTGCAAGGAAATACCAATCTAGAGAAGAAAATATTTTCAATTCACAATTCTGACAGCTTCAAGGGCAAAGTATTACAGAAATGTTCTGAAAATTTTAGGAGATATAACAAGTGAAACAAGAGCTGTTCTTCAGAATAATGAACAAGATATTGTGGCTCATAAATGTATACTATACCTAAAATACCAGGGAGCGTCATTCCTTATGTATCCAATCACTGTTGTATGAATATGGATTTTTCCATTTTTTTTCCTGGTGGTAGTGATGGGATGAACTATATCATACAAATCAAATTTAGTTTAATTATTTAGTTACTAATGTATGCCGGGTAACAGGAGGGCAGGGGGTAATCAACAACTGTTCATAGTCTGCAACATGGTTTCTGTCTCTGATTTACTTTAGGATTTTCACATTTTCTTTCAATGCTTCTTTTAAATTTAGTGTGCAGAAACAAGCAGATCTAGGGCAAGATTCAGTTGACACAGAAATGTCCCAACTCTTATAGGCATTGTTATAAGCATTTTTCAAACAGCTCTGAAATTTAAATATTAACTAAAACATTTCCATCCACATCATAATTCTATAAGCTTTGGCTTGTATAAACAGCTTCTATTCACATTATAGAATCCGGTGTGGTGGCAGAAGATGTGGCAGATGTCTGGGTAGTAGTAACCCAGACCTGAGTTCAAATTCCAGCTTCCCATTTTTTCAGCTGTGTGAATTTGGACATAATATTTCACCTCTTTAATTCATAAGAATGACTACTGAAATACTGTTGAATTGTTTAAAGGTATAGAAGTATATAAACTTCTATAATACCATATATGTATTAGCTACACAATAATTTGTAACTTCTTTAACTACCATCATTATTGTTAATGCCAGTAGGGCCTAGCGGTGTCTCATTAATATGTATTTCTGGTGATAGTTTGTCCTATTTCAAAATAGATGAAATAAGTTTTATTATTATAAAACTATAAAATTATTTGAAGGAAGAATATTTCCTTGGCCTGAGGAAGGAATTTATAGTAGACATTATATTTAATGGTGATATAGTGAAAACATTCTCATTGACATTTGGGAAAAGACAAAAATCCCAACTGAAACATTTAGTTTTTAACATTTTCCTGAGACTTCTAGCCTTTAGTCACAGAAATGAATGAGATAGAAAGATGAGAAAGTAAAAGAGATAAAATTGTTAGTATTTGTGGATGGTATTATTTCTGGAGATTTATCCAGGAGTCCAAGAGAATTAACTGGCTAGACCTTGAGTTCTACCAGTCCTCACAAAGTTTGTGTGGGTTTTCAGATTGGCAAGAACAACAACTTGTTCCACAATGAATTCTGCTTGATATAAATGAATGAGCAGGTAACACTATTTAGTTTCTTAGAGAGGAAATATATTCCAGAAATAATAGTTACAAGATGAAATAAAAATATTGCTTCATCAAATTGTATACTACCTAGGAAAAATCCTTAAAAGAAGTTTCAAGATTTATTTTTTTTATAAATGATACAAATTTATTCAAGGTCAAATAAGGAAGATCTGCATAAACAGGTGGATATACTATGTTCATAGAAGAGAAGATCCAATATCATCAAGAAAACAATTAAAATATAAGTCAACAGCGAATATCATTCTCAATGGGGAAAAGCTGAGAGCTTTTCCCCTAAGGTCAGGAACGCGGCAGGGATGTCCACTCTCGCCACTGCTATTCAACATAGTATTAGAAGTCCTAGCCACAGCAATCAGACAACAAAAAGAAATCAAAGGCATCCAAATCGGCAAAGAGGAAGTCAAACTCTCATTCTTTGCAGATGATATGATACTTTATGTGGAAAACCCAAAAGACTCCACCCCAAAACTGCTAGAACTCATACAGGAATTCAGTCAAATAGCAGGCTATAAAATCAATGCACAGAAATCAGTGGCATTCCTATACACCAACAACAAGACAGAAGAGAGACAAATCAAGGAGTCGATCCCATTCACAATTGCACCCAAAACCATAAGATACCTAGAAATAAATTTAACCAAAGAGGCAAAGGATCTGTACTCAGAAAACTATAAAATACTCAGGAAAGAAACTGAAGAAGACACAAAGAAATGGAAAAACGTTCCATGCTCATGGATTGGAAGAACCAACATTGTGAAGATGTCAATGCTACCTAGGGCAATCTACACATTCAACGCAATCCCCATCAAAATACCATCCACTTTTTTCAAAGAAATGGAACAAATAATCCTAAAATTTGTATGGAACCAGAAGAGACCCCGAATAGCCAGAGGAATATTGAAAAAGAAAAGCAAAGCTGGCGGCATCACAATTCTGGACTTCCAGCTCTATTATAAAGCTGTCATCAAGACAGTATGGTACTGGCACAAAAACAGACACACAGATCAATGGAACAGAATCAAGAGCCCAGAAATGGCCCCTCAACTCTATGGTCAATTTATCTTTGACAAAGCAGGAAAGAATGTTCAATGGAAAAAAGACAGTCTCTTCAACAAATGGTGTTGGGAAAATTGGACAGCCACATGCAGAAGAATGAAACTGGACCATTTCCTTACACCACACACAAAAATAGACTCCAAATGGTTGAAAGACCTAAACGTGAGACAGGAGTCCATCAAAATCCTAGAGGAGAACACAGGTAGCAACCTCTTTGACCTCAGCCGCAGCAACTTCTTCCTAGAAACATCACCAAAGGCACGGGAAGCCAGGGCAAAAATGAACTATTGGGATTTCATCAAGATAAAAAGCTTTTGCACACCAAAGAAACAGTCCACAAAACCAAAAGACAACCGACAGAATGGGAGAAAATATTTGCAAATGACATATCAGATAAAGGGCTAGTATCCAAAATCTATAAAGAACTTATCAAACTCAACACCCAAAGAACAAATCATCCAATCAAGAAATGGGCAGAAGACATGAACGGACATTTTTCCAAAGAAGACATCCAAATGGCCAACAGGCACATGAAAAAGTGCTCAACATCGCTTGGCATCAGGGAAATCCAAATCAAAACCTCAATGAGATACCACCTCACACCAGTCAGAATGGCTAAAATTAACAAGTCAGGGAACGACAGATGTTGGCGGGGATGTGGAGAAAGGGGAACCCTCCTACACTGTTGGTGGGAATGCAAGCTGGTGCAACCCCTCTGGAAAACAGTATGGAGGTTCCTCAAACAGTTGAAATTAGAGCTACCGTTTGATCCAGCAATTGCACTACTGGGTATTTACCCCAAAGATACAAATGTAGGGACCCGAAGGGGTACATGCACCCCAATGTTTATAGCAGCAATGTCCACAATAGCCAAACTGTGGAAAGAGCCAAGATGTCCATCGACAGATGAATGGATAAAGAAGATGTGGTATATATACATAATGGAATATTATGCAGCCATCAAAAGGAATGAGATCTTGCCATTTGCAACGACGTGGATGGAACTGGAGGGTGTTATGCTGAGTGAAATAAGTCAATCAGAGAAAGACATGTATCATATGACCTCACTGATATGAGGAATTCTTAATCTCAGGAACAAACTGAGGGTTGCTGGAGTGGTCGGGGGTGGGAGGGATGGGGTGGCTGGGTGATAGACATTGGGGAGGGTATGTGCTACAGTGAGCGCTGTGAATTGTGTAAGACTGTTGAATCACAGATCTGTACTTCTGAAACAAATAACGCAACATATTTTAAGAAAAAAGAAAAAGAAGAAGATAGCAGGAGAGGAAGAATGAAGGGGAGTAAGTCAGAGGGGGAGACGAACCAGGAGAGATGATGGACTCTGAAAAACAAACTAAGGTTTCTAGAGGGGAGGAGGGTAGGGGGATGGGTTAGCCTGGTGATGGGTATTAAAGAGGGCACATTCTGCGTGGAGCACTGGGTGTTAAGAACAAACAATGAATCATGGAACACTACACCAAAACAAATGATGTAATATATGGTGATTAACATAACAATAAAAAATTTAAAAAAATATGTAAGTCAAAAATAAGCTCCTGACACAATTCATAGAGGTTTTTGTGGAACATGACAAGCTGATCTTAAATTCATATGGGAGAGAAAAGAAATAATAGCCAATACTGTCTTGATGAAGAACAGGGCAATGGGAATTATCCTACTTATATCAAATGTTCTAAAGATATCATTGTAAAGCTGCATTGGCACAAGAATAGGTAATTAATGAATAAAATAGGACAGAAGGTTTACATACAGAACCATGTATATAGATCTATGATAATTGTAGTATTTCATATTAAATGGAGAAAAAGTGAACCATTCAATAGATGAGATTTGCATAATTGATTCTACATTAAAAAAAGAAAGCAATCCAGGGTGCCTGGGTGGCTCAGTCAGTTGGGCGGCTGCCTTCAGCTCGGGTCATGATCCCAGGGTCCTGGGATCGAGCCCCGCATCGGGCTCCCTGCTCAGTGGAGAGTCTGCTTCTCCCTCTCCCTCTGCCTGCCTCTCTGCCTACTTGTGCTCTCTCTCTCTATCTCTCTGTCAAATAAATAAAAAATAAAATCTTTAAAAAAAAAAAGAAAGCAATCCTTATTTCATATCACTTATAAAATAATTTTCAAATGGATCATAAACTTAAATATAAAGAGGGCAAGCTATAAAATACCAGAAAGGACAGTAACAAGTATAGTGATGACTTTGGGTATAAAAAAAGACCCTGTTTAAATAAGGCATAAAAAACAAAAGGCATAATGGGTGACAGATGCTTACTATACTTACCATGAACACTGAGTACTATAAAGAATTGTCAAATCACGATGTTGTACATCTAAAACAAATATAATATTGTATATCAACTATAATTCATTTTTTTAAAAAAGGTCCAAAAGAAACTAATAATTTGACTATATCAAAATTAAAAACTTCTTTGCTAAAAAAGACCCCCCCAAAAATGCTAAATGAAGTCAAAAAAAACAGGTGACTGACTAGAAGAAAATATATATAAAATATTCCCAAATTTTTAAAATTAATAAAGGAAAGATTAATACTGTGGGGTGCCTGGGTGGCTCAGTCAGTTAAGCGTCTGCCTTCGGCTCAGGTCATGATCCCAGGGTCCTAGGATCGAGCCCCGTGTTGGGCTCCCTGCTCAATGGGGAGCCTGTTTCTTCCTCTCCCAATCCCTCTGCTTGTGGTCTCTCTCTCTGTCAAATAAATAAAATCTTAAAAAAAAAACAAAATGATTAATACTCTGATAGAAAAGGGGCAGATGTTATGACTGGGTAACTCACAGAAAAGGAAATAAAAATGCCCAATAAATATATAAAAATGTTCAATCTCACTAATAATTAATGGCATCCAAATTATAGCAAGTGAAATGCCAATTTTTTCATACATCACCATACCAAAAATTGAAGTATGATGATATCAAGATTTGGCGAACAAATGGTAAAATGGATATTTGGAGACACTAATGGTACAGTCATATGTAAGGCAATTCATCATTATCTCTTAAAAATATACTCATTCCATGACATAGCAATTCCATTTCTCATTATCTTCCTTTTAGAAATATCCACCAGTTTCCACAGGAAGGATGTTCATTATGGAGGTATTGTTTCCACAAGTAGGAGGTTCACAGCAAAAATGGAACAACTTAAAAGACATTAAAAGGGGAGGGGCTAAATAAATTTTGGCTTATTTTTCTATGGATTGTTAGGCACTAATTAAGAAAAATAATGAAGATCCTTACATCCAAAGCACATACTTTTTAAAAGTAAGTAAAAGATGGATATATACAGGATGATGACTTTGTACAAAACAAAACAAACACACAAAATACTATATACTTTTTGTGGATATACATGTATACGTGTGTGTTTGTGTGTGTGTGTGGTCTAAAGGGATCTTAGACCTCTTTGAAATAATTTGTATTACTTCAATAATAATAATCATGAATTATGTCAAGTTCAATTTATTTTTAAAAAGAACACAAAACAATAAAATTCTACCTCAAAGGATAGTTTTGAAGATTAAATTAGCCACAGTACTTATAATAGTCATGGGCATATAATAGTGGTTGTTCAATTAATGTCAGTATCTTTCACTTATATATGAATAAATATACAAAAGTTCTTTAAATTTCTATATCTTTTATACAATTATCACTTAACAGAAGTTGAGAAAATAGTGATTATAATAGAGAACATGGATTTAGAAATTATCATTCCTGTGTCTGCCATTAATTGATTTGGATTGGACTCTATATCCCTAGGTCTAAAAATCTAATGTAATTTGAAGAACTACTGTTAAAAATAACCAGTTGATTGAAAGAAAGAAGATAGTTTTGAGTGTGTGTATGTATAACATAGATATATAATATATATATTTGAATATATACTGAATATATATATATGAATTGTAAAATTAAAACCAATACTGAAAACTATCTTCTTTCTCTCAATTACATATATGTATTCCTAATTACTGGTAACTACAGATGATTAATCAATATAGTTTCAGTCTCATCTGTCATCCTTTGCTTACTGCAGTGGTTCTCAATCTGGATAGCACATAGAATTACTTGGCAATTTTTCAAAAAAACACCAATGCCAATACCTCCCCTAAAGGAAATGGTACCTATAAAATATTCCAGAAGATTTTATTTTGCAGCCAGTGGAGAGAATCATGCCCTTGTGGGAAATCTGTGCAAGATTTTAAACAGAGTATATACTTGTTACGTATTGTAAAATCTTCCCTTAATTGGAGTTCTTTAATTATTTGTGTGGATAAAACCTCCATTTGTTTTGTTGATGATCTTTGAATTGCCATTAATAATAATTTCATTCAATTTCCAAAGGAATTGGAATTTATAACTGAGGGTCACTGAATAATAATATGTCATCATTTAAGAAATGACTTTAATTGAAATTTTAAAAATCAGATAAGCTTAAAAGTTGTTTGATAAATATATCACTCAGAATAAATATAATTCATGCATATCACTAAATCTGATGTGAAAAATTTCTCTTAGTATAGAGACATTACTATTTCAGTATTACCAGTTGAAATGGCCATCTCAAGGTGCAAATATTTTTATCAGTTGGTTTATAATTATTTTAATTGAGTCAATGAAATGTATTTGTACAAATGAATATGAGGCATTATGTATGTATTACAACAAATGAACTTTAAGGTAATACTTAAAATAACTGTAGTGGAAATATTAAGTTGGAATATTTTAATGCCCTTTTAAGTATCACAATATACTATAACCACAAAGTGGCTAATACCATCACCATTATTTTTGATTAAAACATAAAGTTAGCTATAGCTACTAAAACAATACTTAACATTAAAAGGAGATTTATTTCTATTGTTTTTAAAGGGTGGCAGCAATAGAGGTGAGATTACAAAAACAGAATAGGGACCTGATTTTAAGAGAAAGATTCTATGCTGTTCTGCAATGCTCAAATATTTATCTATGGTTAAATATATCCCACATAGACATACATATGCTCAAATACAAGCAGAATATGGAAAGCCCACATGGCAAGGAATGATGGTCTCTGGCCAGTGGTTAGCAAGTACTGCCAACAACCACACAAGAGAGTTTGGAAGTGCATTCTCAGCTCCAGTCAAGACTTGAGATGCCTGCGCCCTGGACAACAGCTTGACTGCAACCTGGTGAGAGAACCTGAGCCAGAACCTCCCAGCAATGCTGCTCCAAGATTCCTGACCCACTGAAACTGTGAAATAAGATAAAAACATTATTGTCCTAAGTTGCTAAATTTTGGGGCAATTTGTTATACATTTCTAGATGACTAATATACCTGCTCTTATTGCTGCCTCTGTTACCTGCATTTAGAGTAGATAATAGAATTCCACACTGGAGATATTACAGAGCTGAAGAGCAGAGTTTGCCAGGTAAAGAAGGAAGAGAGGTGGCATTTCCATATGTATCTCCCAGTCCCTTTGATTTACTTTATGTTTAGGCTTATGAAGCAATATAAGTTTTTAGCAAATATCCCTGATCTGCTCTTGCTCATACCGTGCTTTTGCTCTGGGTTTCACTCTACCACACTCATGCCTGTTGATTTTTTAGCCTTCCTTCTACTTTCTACTCAGAGATTCACTTTTTCTGTGCATCAGTGATTCATTCTGTAATTTTCTCCAGTTGAAACAATATTTTTCTCACTTGTGCTACCAAAGAAAACTGCACTTTTCGTCTTCACTTTTCATTGTTGGCCTTGCTTGCTTATGACTGGATACAGTTTTTCTCAAACAGATTTTCAGCTGTATAGGAGAAACATCTATGAATGAATTGTTTGTTTTCTCATTCCCAGCACTTGTAGAATTGCATTGAATTAAAATAAGCTCTGGGCATAAAAGAAATTATAGGGTTACCTATGCTAAAATTGTAGTCATATCACAGTATTTCTTTATATTCAGTATAATGTGGGAGGAGAAACTCAGTTTTGGAATCAGATGGACATAATCTCACCTGGATTAACCAGATGGTAATTAGATAGGCTTGGATTTGTTTTTCTTTTTCTTCCTTTTTAAATAAAAAAGAAAATCCTGGGCCTATTTTCTCATATACAACATAATATTAGACATTCCTGAGCAGAACTGTAAATCTTAGGTAATATATAAGCAATATCATCTTGTTCATTTCATGTGCCTTAGTAAGATTCAATGCAAGTTGGAAAATAAAACCAGCAATCTAGCTTAGTTTCAGAAATGTAGACATCAAGAGAATGGGTTCACTCTTTTGGATTAGTCATTTTGGAATCTTGTCTGGGATCTGCATCAAGGCAGCCAGCCAATTAGCATGTAATTCCTAGGCAAAACAAAATTTAGCACTTATTTATTTTCAAGTAGGTATTGCATGTGGTATTCACATGCAGAAATTGCTAGTGTTTGAGGATAATAGAACTACTTATTCAGTAAATGGAACTTATAGACAAGTGCTTAAAATGGCCAACAAGTTCCGGTATCAATTAATTTCTCAGATTTTTTTCCTTAAGTCAAACCGTGAAAGCACAGCTGTGGAATATGTGAAAAACAGTTTAACGGTATACTCTTCAATCAATGAGGCATTTTAAAAATGCACAAGCATTGTTTCAACAAATGGCCTGAATGCAAACTTAGAATCTGAACTAATTCCAGTAGCTTCAGAGATTAAAAGAAAATCAGCCATACCTGTGAGGGTTTGTTTACAGACCCTCAAGTAATAAAGGGTATTATGCCCTATTCTGGAGATTTGGGGGCTGCTATGGGAGATAAAGGCAGTGTTTTCATAATTCAAACAAAAGCTCTTTTAGATACACCAAAATTCACGTTTGGGGCAAAATCAATAATGATAAATGATAATGCTTTTTTTTGGCCTAATAAACTGCATTACAAAGAGATACATAGCAAGCTTAGAAATACTAATTGTTGATGAATATTCATTTGCTAGAAAAGCTTATATTATGTGGAAATTAAATTCAAAGCATGCTTGTAAGTACCTTGAGAGTCTTTAAAAAAAGGTGTTATAAATTGTCACACTGAGATTATTTTTTGTTGAAATTGTTCCTTAAACTACCTCATCTTTGCCACTTTTTAAAAAAAGTAGTCTTTTATACACCTTTCTGAGAATGAAACATATCCAAAAGAAGGAGACCATTCCATAACATCTTGCATTGTAGCCAACTGCCAATGCAGTCTTTGTCCAGAGAGAGGCCATGTTGTGGGGAGAGCAATCTGGTAGGAGTGACAAGTTCTAATTCCAGCAAGCCTGTTCTAGTCCGGATTCTGGATCTGGATTGGGAGTTGTCAGATGCTGAGTCTCACCCTGTCATTCACTTATTCTTCTGAGTCTCTCTTCGATACTATCAGCAATAATAGAAATATTTATCATGGTTTCCATGTGTCGGGCACTCTGTTTAGTGTTTCAAAAAATGTTTGAATAAGATAGGCATAGTGGTGGCCCTTGTGGAACATATCGCCTCATGGGTAAGTGAGACAATTCAATAGACTCTAACTGTAATTGCAATAAAAAGGAGAATTAAATGCTGCTCTGGGCATACATAGCTACAGTGCTTAACACAAGGCCAGGTGAAAGAAAAACCAACAAAGAGGAAGTGCCATTTAAGCTGTGACCTGAGGGATGAGAGAACATGTGTAAAGCAAAATGCACCCATAGACCATTATTATTTGACAAACTGGCTCCATTTTATAAGTCAAAAATGACAACTGAATTCATAGGTCTACTACTTCCTGAAATTATTCAGATCAGCAGTTGAAAATGATTAAATCCATTTGATTTTATGAGGAAACTTCAGTATTACTGGTGAAAGAGCATGTTCTCACTTAGGTGCATAGGGAGAGCTTAATGGCATTCTTATGTTCAATATAGTGGGTAAATTTCTTTTGTTAATCAAAGTTTACATACTAATATTCTAGAAGATAGTTGAAATTATTCCTAACTGGGCAATTCTTACTTTAAGAAAAAAATAATTTCATCGAATAATTTCATTCACTATATCTTATTTTTAAAATATTATTTAAGAATTATATTAAATATATCAATATATTTATTTTTTATTCATATATTTAAATACATGTTATCTTAAAATATAAAATCCTTGATTGGAGCAGACAGCCCTATTAGGCGTTTTAATTTCCAGCAATAATTTCATTGAAAAGCTGACAATTCTCCTGCTCCCCTTCTCTCCTCCTCTCCTATACCTTATCAGGAGTCAGAAATTACTAATAGTAGAGGCTTTCTGAAGTGAAAATAGTATGTTGCAAATTATACCACAGTACTGGGCTGAAATGAAGATCTGATCTATCAATAATAATTTACATTAATACCAAATAAGCAAAGAGAAAAAGAAGCACATTGTGAGGACCGTAGTCCTCGAAAGCTCTGTCTTCTGGGGTGAAAGTGGAGAAGGTCAGGACCACATTAGGAGAAAGAAAAAATGTTTAAATTAAGACTCCCTGAGAGACTTCAGTAAGGGTGTGGTTAATTCAGCATTACTTTCATTCTGTACTTCCCCCTCCCACTGTAGACTTCAGTTTTAATAATGATTAGAGAATAATGCTTCAATCCCATCTGAATGGCTTTTGATATTTAACTCACTGAATCTATTCATAGCACTGAGCTTGTAAAGGGGCCTCAACAGATCTGCACAACTAATCGTGGAATATTACACTGATACTTCATCTCCCACATCAATACAAATTACAGCTGCAAAGAGAACACTGCATATTATTTTAATGGGGTAGGAATTTTTAATCCAGTCAGGTAGTTCTGGATGAATGTGTTTGTATGTCTGTCATTAAAATTTGGTGGCTCATGCTGCTCAAGACAGACACATTTTGAATGTTTAAAATTTTCCCAGATGTTATTTATCCATCAGAATGGAAAATTTCCTGCTCTCTACTATATAGATTCTGCCTCATTAACATAAATAAAAAATAAAGCATAACAACAACAATCTTGCTTAATGTGTACACACAGAAATATTGTCATAGGCATCTGGCAATCAGTTGGAGATGGTGAAAACTGCTAGATGAATGAATCTGGCAGAAGTATGACATTTTCTGGAGAAAAAGCTAACTGTTAGAGATTTTGCCTTTATGTCTTATTGCTTTTTATTTTCAATGGGGTTATGATCACCATGGATATTCACGTAAAAGATGCCTTTACTAATTATTTGTGATACCAACATTTATTCTCTTAATTGAGAAGTGAAGATGGATTTCTCTTAAAGTCATTTGGTTAAACAAAATTATAAAGAAGAATGCTAACTTTTTAACATCAGGATCTGTGTATCACATCTCACAGGCATGGACTTGAGATCATGATAATAACAGAAATCCAGCTAATGACCATATATCTTTTGCTACATTCAAGAAAATGTCATTACAGAAGGTTGATTATTACCTCTGAAATTCCTTTTTCTGTCCATTTAAAAAATACTTTGTGAATTTCTAAAATGTAAGGTATGTCATAATAAGACAATTTTGGTTTTGACTTGACTATGAACTTGTAAAAAGCCAACAGGAAGACATGCAACTGATACAAGTATCTTCCACTATCTTTAGACAATGTTTGCCAGCTTGCTGCTCCATGTTCACTCTGTTTATGTCTGTCTTCCCAATTAGCCAGAAAGCTTTCTTGAGGCCAGGGACCATTCCTTATTTATTATTGCATGTGAATTCATAATGATGGACACAAAGGAGGCATGCTGTATATTTTTGTTGAAAAAGTAAATAAACACTTTACATTCTTTTACCTGGGGGTTATAGTACATTATATCTTTCTTTGAGTTGGAAAGAATGAAAGATTAAGAACAAGATACAGAATCCATTATAAAAGTTATGATTATAAAAGCATAATATGTCACATGAACAGAATATTTCAGCTATTCCAAAAAAACTAAAGTGTCTAATATATCATAAATGGGTAAATGGAATTTGAAATTTAAAAACATAGTACCATTTACATTAACACCCTAAAAAATGTACAAGATCTAAATGAGGAAAACTACAAACTGATGAAAGATATAAAGAAGAACTAAATAAACTGAGATATGTCATGTTCATGAAAAAGAAAACTCAGTATTTTCAAGATGCCAGTTCTTCCCAATTTGATCTATATATTCAATGCAATCTTAAGCAAAATCATAGCAAATTATTTTGTGTGCATTGACAAACGAATTCTAAAGTTATATGGAGAGGCAAAAGACCCAAACTAGCCAACAAAATATTTAAAGAGAAGAACAAAAAGTCAGAGAATCGACACTATCCAAGTTCATGATTTATTATAAAGCTACAATAATCAAGACAGGAGGGGCACCTGGATGGCTCAGTAGGTAGAGCATGTAACTCTTGGTCTCAGGGTCATGAGTTCAAGTCCCACTCTGGGCATAGAGCTTACATAAAAATAAAAACAACAATAATAATAATACAGTGTGGTATTAGAAGAAGACACAAGTAGATTAATCAAAATAGAGAGCCCAGAAATAGACCCATGCAAATATAGTTAACTGATCTTTGAAAAGGAGCAAAGGCAAACAATGGAAAAAAGGTAGTCTTTTCAATAAATGGTGCTTCAACCATTGGACATCCACATGTAAAAAAATGAATCTAGACACAGATTTTACACTCTTCCCAGAAATTAACTCGTAATGGATCACAGGCCTAAATATAAAACACAAAACTGTAAGACTCTTAGAAGACAGCATAGAAGAAAATCTAGGTAACCTTAAATATAGCAATGACTTTTTAGATACATTAAATTATTGTCATGAAGTAAATAACTGATAAGCAGGACTTCATTAAAATTAAAAACTTCTGCTCTGTGAAAGACAATGTTAAGAGAATGAGAATATAAGCCATAGACTGGGAGAAAATTTGCAAAAGACCTATCCCCTATGAGAATGTTGTCCAAAATAGACAAAATAGAAAATTTGCTTTTAAAACTCAGAAATAAGAAAATAAAGAACCCAATGAAAAAATGGCCAAAGACTGGAATAGACACCTCACCAAAGAAGACATACAGATGGCAAAAAGGCATATGAAAAGATGTTTCACAGCATACGCCATTAGGGAATTGTAAATTAAAACAACAATCATATACCACTACACACCTATTAGAACGGCCAAAATTCAGGACACTGACAACACCAAAAGCTAGCAAGGATGTGGAAAAACATGAACTTTCATTCACTGCTAATGGGAGTGCAAAATCGTATAGGAACTTTGGAAGACAGTTTGTCAGTTTCTTTTTTTTTTTTAAGATTTTATTTATTTATTTGACAGAGAGAGAGAGAGAGAGTGACAGTGATAGAGGAAACACAAGCAGGGGAGTGGGAGAGGGAGAAGCCGGCCTCCACTAAGCAGGAAGCCCAATGTGGAGCTCGATCCCAGGACCCTGGGATCGTGACCCAAACCGAAGGCAGATGCTTAACAACTGAGCCACCCAGGCGCCCCAGTTTGTCAGTTTCTTTTTTTTTGTTGTTAGTATAATTCTTTTTTTTAAATTTTTTATTGTTATGTTAATCACCATACATTATATCATTAGTTTTTGATACAGTGTTCCATGATTCATTGTTTGTGCAAAACACCCAGTGCTCCACGCAGAACATGCCCTCTTTAATACCCATCACCAGCCTAACCCATCCGCCCACCCTCCTCCCCTCCAGAACCCTCAGTTTGTTTTTCAGAGTCCATCATCTCTCATGGTTCGTCTCCCTCTCCTATTTACCCCCCTTCAATCTTCCCCTCCTGCTATCTTCTTCTTTTTTTTTCTTAACATATATTGCATTATTTGTTTCAGAGGTACAGATCTGTGATTCAACAGTCTTGCACAATTCACAGCGCTCACCATAGCACGTACCATACCCAATGTCTATCACCTAGCCACCCCATCCCTCCCACCCCACCCCTACTCTAGCAACCCTCAGTTTGTTTCCTGAGATTAAGAATTCCTCATATCAGTGAGGTCATATGATACATGTCTTTCTCTGATTGACTTATTTCACTCAGCATAACACCCTCCAGTTCCAACCACGTTGTTGCAAATGGCAAGATCTCATTCCTTTTGATGGCTGCATAATATTCCATTGTATATATATACCATATCTTCTTTATCCATTCATCTGTCCATGGACATCTTGGCTCTTTCCACAGTTTGACTATTGTGGACATTGCTGCTATAAACATTGGGGTGCACGTACACCTTCGGGTCCCTACATTTGTATCTTTGGGGTAAATACCCAGTAGTGCAATTGCTGGATCATATGGTAGCTCTATTTTCAACTTATTGAGGAACCTCCATACTGTTTTCCAGAGTGGTTGCACCAACATGCATTCCCACCAACAGTGTAGGAGGGTTCCCCTTTCTCCGCATCCCCGCCAACATCTGTCATTTCATGGCTTGTTAATTTTAGCCATTCTGACTGGTGTGAGGTGGTACCTCATTGAGGTTTTGATTTGGATTTCCCTGATGCCAAGTGATGTTGAGCACTTTTTCATGTGTCTGTTGGTCACTTGGATGTCTTCTTTGGAAAAATGTCTGTTCATGTCTTCTGCCCATTTCTTGATTGGATTATTTGTTCTTTGGGTGTTGAGTTTGATAAGTTCCTTATAGATTTTGGATACTAGCCCTTTATCTGATATGTCATTTGCAAATATCTTCTCCCATTCTGTCGGTTGTCTTTTGGTTTTGTGGACTGTTTCTGTTGCTGTGCAAAAGCTTTTTATCTTGATGAAGTCCCAAGAGTTCATTTTTGCCCTCACTTCCCTTGCCTTTGGCGATGTTTCTAGGAAGAAGTTGCTGCGGCTGAGGTCGAAGAGGTTGTTGCCTGTGTTCTCCTTTAGGATTTTGATGGACTCCTGTCTCACATTTAGGTCTTTCAACCATTTGGAGTCTATTTTTGTGTGTGGTGTAAGGAAATGGTCCAGTTTCATTCTTCTGCATGTGGCTGTCCAATTTTCCCAACACCATTTGTTGAAGAGACTGTCTTTTTTCCATTGGACATTCTTTCCTGCTTTGTCAAAGATGTCATAGAGTTGAGGGTCCATTTCTGGGCTCTCTAGTCTATTCCATTGATCTGTATGTCTGTTTTTGTGCCAGTACCATACTGTCTTCATGATGACAGCTTTATAATAGAGCTGGAAGTCTGGAATTGTGATGCTGCCAGCTTTGCTTTTCTCTTTCAACATCCCTCTGGCTATTTGGGGTCTCTTCTGGTTCCATACAAATTTTAGGATTATTTGTTCCATTTCTTTGAAAAAATTGGATGGTATTTTGATGGGGATTGCACTGAATGTGTAGATTGCTCTAGGTAGCCTTGACATCTTCACAATGTTGGTTCTTCCAATCCATGAGCATGGAATGCTTTTCCAGTTCTTTGTGTCTTCCTCAATTTCTTTCATGAGTATTTTATAGTTTTCTGAGTACAGATCCTTTGTCTCTTTGGTTAGATTTATTCCTAGGTATCTTATGGTTTTGGGTGCAATTGTAAATGGGATAGACTCCTTAATTTCTCTCTCTTCTGTCTTGTTGTTGGTGTATAGGAATGTCACTGATTTCTGTGCATTGATTTTATATCCTGCCACTTTACTGAATTCCTGTATGAATTCTAGCAGTTTTGGGGTGGAGTCTTTTGGGTTTTCCACATAAAGTATCATATCATCTGCAAAGAGTGAGAGTTTGACTTCCTCCTTGCTGATTTGGATGCCTTTGATTTCTTTTTGTTGTCTGATTGCTCTGGTTAGGACTTCTAATACTGTGTTGAATAGCAGTGGTGATAGTGGACATCCTTGCAGCGTTCCTGACCTTAGGGGGAAAGCTCTCAGCCTCTCTCCATTGAGAATGATATTCACTGTAGGTTTTTCATAGATGGCTTTTATGATATTGAGGTATGTACCCTCTATCCCTATACTCTGAAGAGTTTTGATCAAGAAAGGATGCTGTACTTTGTCAAATGCTTTTTCTGCATCTATTGAGAGGATCATATGATAGTTTGTTAGTTTCTTAAAAAAATAAATATACTCTGGGGTGCCTGGGTGGCTCAGTTGGTTGGGTGACTCTTGGTTTTGGTTCAGGTCATGACCTCGTGGTGGTGAGACTGAGCCCTGCATCAGGCTCTGCGTGGAGCTGAGGGTGGAGTTTGCTTAGGATTTTCTCTCTCCTCTTCCTCTGCCCCACCCCCCTTCTTACTATCTCTCACTCTCTCAAAAAAATAAATAAAAATTAAAAAAATTATAAAACCAAATTGTGCTCCTTGGTATTTACCCAAATGAGTTGAAAATTTATGTTTGCACAAAAACCTGCCCATGGATATTACAGCAGCTTTCTTCATAACTGCCAAAACTTGGAAGCAACTAGGATGTCCTTTAGCAGGTGAATGGATAAATAAATTGTCATACTTTAGACAAAAGAATATTATATAGCACTGAAAAGAAATGAGCTATCAAGCCATGAAAAGACAAGAAAGAACGTTTAATGCATATTACTAACTGAAAGAAGCCAATCTGAAAAGGCAGTATACTATATGATCCCAACTACATGACATTCTGGCAAATAAATTTGGTATAAAATATTATTGATACTTTCCCTTAAATTGAAATCTAAAACCTGCCTGTTATAAAATAGCTAACCTTCTTAGTGGGAATAATAGATCAGTCTGCTTGTTATTACCATAATAGTGTTGAATAGTTTGTCATATCTTTAATAGTAGTGTGCTGAGAAGTTGGAAGATGCACAGTTTGAGGGCATGGCACTCTTAACTTTTGGATATCTTGTGCAGAGAAGACTTTGGACAGATTGTGGCAATGCTAAGCATCAGAGCGCTGATCTCCAGCCTTCTAGAGTGAGGAGAATTAAGGAAAGCCTATGGAATAAGTTGAGGGCTTTCATCACTGACCATTCTAGTTATATTCAGCGTCCTCAGCCTGAAAAATGGGAATGAGCATAGACCTAACCTCTTTGGTTTTATGTGCAAGGATTAAACCTTCATTTTAAATAAAAATGGTGTATTTTCAGCCTTCAAAGAGTTCCATAGTTATTTTCTAACAGTAAATTAAGCACTATAGAAAATTTACTCATTTTGTTTTTCATGTGGCAATAACCTCTGTCATTGTTGAAGGAGGGTAAATTTGCATTGCTCTGGCTATGGCTAGATTTTTTATTGCATTGTATTATCAAGAAAAGAAATGGGATAATCTTGTCTCAAGGTCATGTACAATAGGATAAGATACCATCAATTTGGATAGTTTAGTTGCTGTCTCATTATAAGTTGAAAGAGACAAGCTGACCTCTCAAACTACTTCTCAGGATAAATTCATAAGCTTTTATGAGATAGCTATCCCCCAAACTCATTACCTAGGACTGATGTACTAGTCTTTTTCATTACTTATTAGAATATGGTGGGAAACTAGCCCCCAAATATTATTTTCTCCCTTCTTCTGGGATTAGAATTGGTAAATGACACAGAGAAATGAAAACCCCAAATTACAGTATGTTCACAAACAAGATGGAGTGGGCATTTGATAAATATCTGTGTAATTCTTCATCTCCAGCTTGATTCATCTTTGAGCCAAATAGATTGAATTCAAGACATGCAATTCATTACCTTATATCACCTTGAGACTTTTAAAAATAATTATTTATTATGTTATTTTGTCTTCATTTAAAATTTACTGAGGTATTTTGTCATTAGCATGGATTGTGGAATACGTAGCATGAATACTTGGCAAATTTTTTAGTGTTATCTAGAATTTCTTACTTGAAATTGGCATTTTCAACCTAATGTTCGTTTGTATATTTATTGGAAACATTAATAATTAACCTTGAATAATTAAATAAACAGAAAGTACAATGGACTACACATATATACATATACATATTATCTGTATTATATATGAATTTATATATATAACCCTTTATTTGTTTTTATTTGATACATCTTAAATGTTTATATTTAATAATCACAGTCCATTTCTGTAACATGTGCTGTACTGAAAGGAAAATATTAATCAATGTATTATCAAATTTTAGAGCCAAAGGGACCATAAGAATTATGTAGTGAAGTCCTCAACCTCTACTTTTCACAGATGGTATCAAGATAAATTAAAAGACTTGCCCAATCAAGGCTTCTGGGTGGCACAGCGGTTAAGCGTCTGACTCTTGGTTTCCACTTGGGTCGTGATATCAGGGTTGTGAGATGGAGCCCCACGTGGGGCTCAACACTCAGTGTGGAGTCTGCTTGGGATTCTCCCTCTCCCGCTGCCCCTCCTGCTCTCTCTCTCTCTCTCTAAAATAAATAAATGAATCTTAAAAAAAAAAAAGGCAACATAAAGATTAATATTGCAGGCTCTGGTGCCAGAAGTGCCAGAATACTGGAGTACTTATCTTTTTTTTACCATTTACAGAAGCAGAGACCTTGAACTAATTAACTAGACTCTCTATGCCATATTTCCTCAATTGAAAAATGGGAATGAGCATAGCCCCAACCTCTTTGGTTCTATGTGCAAGGATTAAACCTGACAAAGCTATACATATGGTGTGTTGGGCAGTACTGATAAACACTAAATAAACACTCAGAAATATTTATTCTCTTATAAATTGAAATCTAATTCTATTTTTATGAGAGGAAAAGCCTCTTGAAAATGGGCAGTTTGGAGAGAGTATTTTATTAATATGCATTTTAATAATATTTATAATCTCCACTTGGAAGGTAGAAAAAATTGAATGATAGAATTTATATTCAACAAATAGTTTATGTCTGAGGAATCCCCAGGGAATTTACAAGGACCAGAATTATTTCTGACCTGAAACAACTCATTTACTAGAGGGTATATCTCCTCTTGAGTGAATGAGATCTTTTGATCTCTATGGGCAATGTATGTAGAATCGATGACATGAAAATCTATTACAGATTGCATTATTAACCTCAATTTTAAGTCTGAATCCTAGCGAAATTACTTTCTCACTCCAGATTTTCTGGAAACTTCGTTTCATGAAATAGAGACATGATTCTCATTCTTCATTTTAAAGAGGAAGTAGACTTAAAATGCAGGCTTCTTAGTGGTGTATTTGCATGTCCACCATGTAATGACAGCCTAGATAAAGAAAAAGTTCTTTCTTTGATGTAAACAGGACCTTCATCATATTTGATCTATTCCCTTCATTCAAGGAAGAAAACAGTGTTAAAAGGCACACCAGTCCCAATTAGACACTCTGGAATTATGTATGGAAATACTGTCTATGGCTAGTTTTATAGACTTTAATTTAGGTGAAAACTGGGTGAAGAATATCTCAAGGGTACAGATCAAGATGGAAACAATGTTTCATTATTCAGTGCCTGAGGAATGCCCATTTTCTAATATAAAAAGATTATTTCAAATTCTCACATATTTATATATCTATTCTTTCTTACCATTTTTGTATATAGTACAGTATTGTTGACTATAAGCACTATGCTGTGCATTAGATCTCCAAAACTTACTCATCTTCTAGTTGAAAGGTTGTACGTTTTGATCAACATCTCCCCAATCTCCACATCTCAGCCACCATTCTATACTGTTTGTACAAGTTCAGCTTTGTTAGATTCTACATAAAGTGATAACATATAGTATTTTTCTTCCTTTGTTTGATTTATCTCACTTAGCACAATATCCTCACAGCCATCCATGTTGTCACAAATTGTAGATTCCCTTCTTTCTTGTGGTGGAATAATATTCCAGTGTGTTTATGTGTGTGTATGTGTGTAGATAGATATCAATGATATAGATATAGATATATCTCTCATTTCTTCTCTATCCATTCATTTGTTGGTGGACACTTAGGTTGTTTCCATATCTTGGCTATTATAAATAATGATGCAATAAACATGGGGGTACAGATATCTTTCTGATACGCTGATTTCATTTTCTTTGGCTATATACTCAGAAGTGGGATGATATGGTATGAATGATATGGTAGTTCTATTTTTAATTTTTTGAGGAATCTCCATACTCTTTTTCATACTGGCTGAACCAATTTACATTCCCAACAACAGGGCAGTGTTCCCTTTCCTCCACATCTTCACCAACACTTGTTATTGCTTGTATTACTGATGATAACCATTCTTACAAGTGTGAGTTGATACCTTACTGTGGTTTTGATTTGCATTTCCCTGATGATAAGCAATGTTGAGGATCTTTCCATGTACCTGTTGGCCATTTGTATGTCTTTGGAAAATGTCTATTCAGGTGCTCTCCCCATTTTGCAGTTGGGTTGCTTGTTTTGTTGTTGTTGCTGCTATTGAATGTTCTTTATATATTTTGGATATCAACCTCTTATAATGTATATGGTTTGCAAATATTTTCTTCCATTCCTTAGTTTGCCTTTTCATTTTTTTTTTTATTGTTTCTTTTGCTGGGCCAAGCTTTTTAGCTTGATGTAGTCCCACTTATTTATTTTGTTCTTGTTGCTTATGCTTTTGACGTCATATTCAAGGAGCACCATCAAGGTCAGTATCAAGGAGGGTTTTCCCTGTTTTCTTCTAAAGGTTTTACAATATCAACTTTTATGTTTAAGTCTTTGATCTACTTCCCATTAATGTTTGTGAGTGGTGTAAGATGAGGTCAAATTTCATTTTTCCATAGGTGGATATCCATTTTTCCAACACCATTTATTGAAGACTATCCTTTCCCCGTTGAGTATTCTTGGCTCCCTTGTCAAATATTAGTTGATTGTATATGCAAGTAGGGTTTATTTCTGGGTTTTCTATTCTGTTCCATTGGTCTATGTGTCTGTTTTTATGCCAGTATCATATTATTTTAATTACTATAGTGTTGTAGTATAAGTTAAAATCAGGAAATGTGAAGCCTCTGATTTTCTTCTTTCTCAGGACTGTTTTGGCTATTCAGAGTCCTTTGTTGTCCCATACAAATTTTAGTATTGCTTTTCTATTAAACATGTCATTGGAATTTTGATAAAGATTGCATTGCATCTGTAGATAGCTTTGGTTAATATGGACATTTTAACAATATTTCATCTTTAAATCAATAAAAGAATGATGTCTGCAAAGGACTTATGAATACCAGATATCATTGAACCTATAGGAGATGTTTTTATTCACTAATCTGTCTAATCTGGGGGACATTCCTGGAGAAAGTACACAGTGGGTGTGAAATCAAGTGTAAAAGAAATGAGACTCTGCTACTCTCACAGTTCAGTTCTGGTTAAAATGAAAATGCTAATGCTTTACGCCATGTTTTTTCCTGACAACTCCAGTGGCTCTGCCATTTGAAACTGCTATATGTATGAAGTAAAAATGTTTACAGTGAAATAGCAAAGAAATACATCTGCTTGAAATACAACTGTACTGATTATCCGTAGTTTTTATGTGACTTGACACCTTCAGAAATTCATTAAGTGATGAGTGTTGATAAACTGTTCTTTATATATTAGATACGGATTTAAAATTTAAATTTCCATATAGCTAAAATACATGATAACCATTCTTACAAGTGTGAGCTGATACCTTACTGTGGTTTTGACTTGCATTTCCCTGATGATAAGCAATGTTGAGGATCTTTCCATGTACCTGCGGGGCTTGATGCGGGGCTTGATCCCAGGATCCTGGGATCATGACTTGAGCCGAAGGCAGACGCCTAAAATACACCAACATACAGATAGATCTCTAGCTAGGTAACATCCCAATTCTTAAGATTTTCTTCACAGAGATAGAGGCTGTGTCTATAATAAGGACTAGCATTTTATCACATTTGCCAGCAAAATTGAAATATCCTGTGATTTATCTCCCCTTCCAAATATAACAATAATATTTACTTTTCAAAGATTATTTGAAATTTCATGTTGGCCTATTTTTCTATTTATTACTTTTTAAAAAATGTATTGATTTTTGACCAAAATTTATATATATGACTAAACATACCAATGTATACTTGGAGTTGTTGAATTCCTAACAGGGAAACAAAAGAGCACTGTCAGCATTTGAAATGAGTAAATTTTCTGTAATATTTGCAAAATATTATATCTAAATATATACATATATATATGTATTTAGATATATATATACATATATATATATATTAGATATATATATATGTATTTAGATATATATATATATTTAGATATATATATATATGTGTATATATATATGTATATATATATATGGAGAGAGAGAGAGACCAAGAGAGAAGGGTGAAGGAGAGAGAGAGAGAAGGAGAGTCAATTAGCAAAATTCTGAGATACCCCTGTCTTCTACAAAATAGAGAACAAAGCTCACAGACATGTAACAGTCATTTAAATCATTTTCAGATTAAATATTCTGGTCAGTACCTACTCTTCTTCTGATTGAGTGGAGAAATGTAAAACAGTCCAAAACCTCCTTACCATTGTGTGGAGATTCCACTGACTTGAGTTAGGGATAGTTTAAGATATATTCTCTTATAATACACCTTTCTGTTGTTGTTACGTTAGGAATTTGTCCTACTGCTTAACAAGTAAGCACCCTTCTCATTATTTATTTACCTTAAATGATTATCAAAAATCATAATGTCCGATGTATGTGTAAAATTGTATCTATTGACTTTGAGATGGGAGTTTGATATATGCATTTGTAATCATCATACTAGAGTTCTTAATTCAACATCACAGACACCATTAAGATGACTTTAGCATTGAAAGAGGCATGTTTGCAAGTAGTAAATGAGAAAATGAAATCTACTTCAAACTGAAAATTGAACTGCATTTTCAAATGTTTTAATATAAAGAAGTAAGTTTATTGCTTTTTTAAAGTATCTGGTCATTTTGCTTAATGAAAAATCCCTTTTTTTTATAATGTACTAGATTTCAATTATCTTGGCTTAACAGGAATAAGTACATAATGCCAGTATAATGTCTTTTGTTTTTCCTTTACATTTGAAAGATCTCAGAAATGATAAAACTATGCCAAGATAGATTTCTGCTCTTCTTCTCATTCTCAGAAAGCATAGGAGGTTGAAAGTAAATTGAACAGGAAATGGTGAACACTGTGGTTTTCAGAGTGTATTTATGCCCTCTGAATCTAAATTTGAAAAAGAGACATTTAAGTTTGCATAACTCTTGATTCATATTTTATTGTTTAAAATTTTAAATGCAAATATAGACCTTTCTTTATTGGGGCAATATGATAACTGGTAGTTTCTGATTATTTTTAATTTAATTACACTAATTAATCCCACTAGTATGATGCTGAGGGCCTGGTTTATTTCATAATAAATATGTGTGTTCTTTACTCCTTCAAATATAGAGACTCAATAGCTTGTTAAAAAGATTTCATACAAATTTCCTTCTTAGTAAAATTCAGACACAGATTAAATTCTTTGACATCTTGTAGGCAACTCTTAAAACTATAGATAATTGCAGCAAACTTTCTGAAGCTTTGACTATAAGAATAGAATATTTTAATAGTTTAACTGCATATGTTAAGACATCTTAATGCTATCTCAAGAGCCAGGGATAATCCATCACAATACTGAGTAAACTTTACTGTCAAAATCTTCTGCAACTGAGTATATTTCTATGTTTATTAAGGACCTGAATCATATTTGAAAATATTATCAATGAAGTGGTCACACTAACAAATACAGAATAATTCAATAATCTTCATCAACTGAGGACGTAAGAGTATTATGAGACAACTAAGTTTAATCAAAGACTAAGACAGTGTTTGAAGTGAGAAGGAAAAAAGAGGAGCTAAAGTATTCTTTTTCCTAACCTAAGTTTCAGTATCTTATCTGACAGTTTTGATTTTCAGGTAGGGAGAACAGTTTTTTTTTTTTAAGATTTTATTTATTTATTTGACAGAAAGAGAGACAGTGAGAGAGGGAACACAAGCAGAGGGAGTGGGAGAGGGAGAAGCAGGCTTCCCAGACGTGAGCCGAAGGCAGACGTCTAATGACTGAGCCACCCAGGCACCCTTGGAGAATAGTTCTTTAGGGTACTTTTAACCTGCTTCCATGGGATAAACAGCATTGCTCTCACCTATATATTTCATGGACAGAGCACCCCAAATAATAAGGAAGGAAGCATACCTCTAAACTTTTTAAAATGACTTCTACAGAGCACATCAAGTCTTCTTCCTCAGGACTTACCTGACCCACATGTGCCAAATATCATCATTGCATTTCCCCTACACATTCTAAATGAGTGTAGTGGGTTGAAGAGTGGCCCACACAAAGCCCTGGAATCCTTAAATTTTGCCATATTTGGCAAAAAGTTCTTCATAGATGTAATTAAGGATCTTGAGATGAAGAGATTATTTTGGGTAGGCCTTATACCTAATGACAAATGTCCTTGTAGAGACACAAAAGGGAGATTTGCCAGAAAGAAGAGGAGAAGGTGCTGTGGAAACAAGGAGAGTAGACTGGTGTGGTGACAAGCCAAGTAAGCCAAGGACTGCCAATAATTACTAGAAGCTGAAAGAGGCAAAGAAGGATTCTTCCCTACAGCCTCCAGATTTTGGACTTCTGGCTTCCAGACTGTGAAAGAGTAAATTTCTGTTGTTTTAAGCTACCCAGTTTATGGTGCTTTATAGCAGTCCCAGGAAACTAGTACAGTCATTAAGTAACCCTTACAAATGATTTTACCAACTCTTCAAATAAAATGGACAAAGGGTTATTAAATGGCACCATTAGAATGCTGCCACTTTATCTCAAAGATAAAAAATTAGCTCCAATAGAACCTCCTGGTTTTACTAATCCAATCATTGTCAAACCATAGATTTCATGTTCCTAAAAGTACTATACAATTTTAAAGTGATATTTAACAAGTCTCTTCTTCTGTAATGTGACAAGAAAGAGAAGCAAACAGGAAATACGGTAAGATTCATATTTGGCTTTGGCATTACTAACGAGAATGGCTATTATTAGCAAACTATTTCCTCTATATCCAAATCTGCATATCTTTTTCTTGATTCAGATACAAATACAGTAACTACTAAGAGTCAGGATCATCTCCTAGGAAATGTAGGAGACAAGGTCATTTTGATTTACTCATCACCACAATGGCAGTTGCACAGCTAATTCACAAATGTATGTCTGTGTGTACATTACCTCTAATTCCTATGTCCTAAATATCTACCGCCTGCCACCTCTCCATGCATATATGTGTATTCCCCACGTTCCAAAGTCAAGTTGTGTATCTGATATAATTTCTATCATATTTAAGAGGGTCTGAAAAGTGATAAGAAAAGGAAGTGCAAATTATATGTATGTGGCTTTTCTTAGGCACTATATTTAAGCTTGGGAGAAAAAAGTGGCAATAGCATTGATCACATAGTCACCCCCTTTACATCCTGGCAATCACTATATCTACCCCATCTTCCACTGGGTGTGCACCATTACAACTTCCTTGCCCTGAAGTGGTCACTACTAACAAATACAGACTAATTCAATAATCTTCATCAATTGAGGACTTAAGAGTATTATGAGACAACTAAGTTTAATCAAAGGGTAAGACAGTGTCCCCTTACCCCCTAAGAGCTTGGTGCAGCCTTTGTTTTTGTTTTGTGATGAAGGGTATTCTGGCATTTTACTTGTTAGTACTGGAATCCTTTTGCCATTTCTCTCAGGGATATGGTCTGATATCTTGGAATTCTTAAAATGACATGAAACAGGACTCTATGGTACCTTTTTTATGGGTACTTATCCCCCACTACAGTGAGAAATCAGTGATATTTTCTCAAACTAAAGAGGCAAAGAGTTTGTTAGGGTCATTTGTTACATTATAAACCAATCTTATGGCAAACAAAGGAAAGTATTTCTGAGTAAATAATATAAGATACAATAGAAAAATATAAATTTCCTAAATATACAGTACTATGTAAGACTGTGTGGCTATATGTAAGCCTTTCTAAATTCTTCAATTTTTGTATTTGTAAGTCAACAATTCAAATTCCTTTATTTTTTTTTTGCGCAATTAATATAGGACTTTAAGCCTTTTTTTTTCAACATTGAACCACTGTCGAAATTATCTTGCATTCCAAATGAAAAAGGCCTAAATGGAAGGATTATTTTATACTTTCCATTATGAAGGATAACAATGAAGAGTATACCACATGTCAACTTGTTTTAATTGTATGAAGAATTTTCTTTAGAAGTGTTCTCAGTATCTAGTCTCAAGCCTTACAGTTATGCTTGTTTTCTTTTCATTACATTTTATTGTGTTCTCTAATTTTCTTCTAGAACATTTATAGTTTTCTCACACTAAATATATTGCCTTAGCCCTCCACAGCGGCAACAGGAGAATATACGAGCGTTAATAATGAATTGCCAGTGGCTAATTTTAAGTCTTCCTTAGTTTGCAACAAGCATTGGCTACCTGCCAGGAGGTGCCGGTGGAAACGTGCAGTCATAAGAGCTCTGCTCATAGTCCTTTCAGGTATATACTAATTCCACGTGTTGTGCGATTAAGGAAAGAAAAGACAGGTTCATGACTCAGAATATTTCAGTAAGGCTTTTTTCCTCCTCTGCTTAAAAACAAGTGACGAAGTCCATAAACATGACTCACTTGGAAACTATCACTCTACAATTTAGATTTTAGTAATATCCATTCCTGTAGCTGGGAGGGAAACAGAATTCTGATTTCCCTTAGCTCATGTAAATCATTTGTGCATTTCTACAAATATTTACTAGCATGTATAAATAAAAATAAAAAAAAATCATCACTGGATTGGTGAGCAAGGTGCAGTTACAACAGTAAGAAAAGGTAACTAAACAGCAAACCAGTGGCATGGCTGAGCAGTTAGACTGGGAAGTAATAAAAAAAGAAAGAGGGCATGGTAGGAAATCAGCTAATCAGAGAGCCATCCTACTCCAGGTAAAGGGGAAGCTATATGAACACTGGTCCTGGGTGAGCACCTGTGCCTAAATTTTGATCTTTAGGAAGAAAATTGGAAAGACTATCTTGCTGTTCATTTAATGGATGCTTAACACACAAATACAAATAGGAACCTAACTCTTCCAAACTGACCAAAGTCCTTTTTGATCCCCAAATATGTGAGAAATTGGGATGTATTTTTGAACTTTTCATCCAAATTTACCAAGGTAGAAAGAACTAAGAAAAAGCAAGCAAGGGCATCTCAGGAAAACAAGCCCATTCTAGCTCTAATATATTACATGTATTAGATATGCCACTGACCTCTCATGAAAAGGCCCAAAACTAGCATACACGAACTAATGGCTCAATAATTGAGTGTCAGTAAGGGCAGGATTTTTTCAGCAGACTCTGTAAGATTAAAACAAAAAGAAGAATAAATAATATTTCCCATTGTATAGTATGTAGGTGAGGATTTCACATTCAGCGTAATTCAGAAAAGTCAATTTTTTACATTTTTGTGGGGAACCGGAAATCCTTTGAAAATAGATGCCTAATAGTTGACATCATAGAGAAAAAAAAGTGTTTTCCCACAAAACTTACATTGGTAGCAAACATACAGTGTATGTAAAGAGAGGTAAAGCACACACACTTGATTAAATTATAACTTTTCTTGATGTGGCTATTGTTTAAGGAATTTAGAAAGGACAGATGATACAGGTGGAAAGAATAAGGTCTAAAAATAAATAGCATTGCCTGAATATATTAGTTTTGTCTTAAGCTCATAGAGTTTCCTTGAGCTTATTTTCTCCCTCTATCTATTCCATTCTCTCTCAGTCCCTCTGCCCCTCCTTTCCTTGTTTTTCATTAGGTCTACATCTCCATTCAGTTATTTGAACCTGGAATGCTTTAATTAAATTTTGAGCTGGGTTCTACTACTGAAGCATCAAGTTGCTCGGTTTCTCTATAAATGATTAAAAGATGACTTGTCCAGAGCAACATGGTTCAGAAGATTGAATCTGAAGAGAATAGCAAATGCTGTACTTCTCATGTCACTTTCTATCACTGAACTATGTGCAGTAGATGCTTCATTACTAACATTCTCTTCTCTTTATCATTGATGAAGTTGAGCAGCATTAGCCAAGCATGACATATTAGCTCTTTTAAAACAAACACATCAATCTTGTGTTTTCATGTTCTCAGTTCATTATTGGAGCGATGGAGTGAAATTGTGGCTACTTTGTGGGGTTAGGATTCAAATGAGATCTAAAATCTGGGTGAATGACATTTTGTTGCTGCAATTATTTTTGGAGAGTAAACAATTGCAAGAATATGGAGAGCTAGAGTTCCTAGTTAAAAATAATAGTAGTTATGCCTCTAAATATGGTATAAAATGAAATTTTATTAGTTACAACTCTGGGTATTGAACTGTTTTTACTGTCATCCTATTTCTTTTCAAAACTGTGTTTTTTTCTTAATTTTTTTTAAAGATTTTATTTATTTATTTGACAGAGAGAGAGACAGTGAGAGAGGGAACATAAGCAGGGGGAGTGGGAGAGGGAGAAGCAGGCTTCCCGCCGAGCAGGGAGCCCGATGCGGGGCTCGATCCCAGGACCCTGGGATCACGACCTGAGCCGAAGGCAGACGCTTAACGACTGGGCCACCCAGGCGCCCATACTTTTTTTTTCTTAATTTTTTAAAACAATTTATTCATATATAACTACTGAAAAAACATTTTAGGAATATAGAGAATTCAGGAAGATTGAAGAGAATAAAAATTATTCATTATTTTATAATTTAGAGATAATTGTTTTAATTTGCACATACTCCCTTCAGCATCCTCCTTTTTTATAGATGTCATACTGTATATATAACTTAGCACTTTCCTATCTTTGGTTTTTGTTTGAGGTGTATATGTATTTTTACTATTAAAAACTCAAAAGCCTCAATTTATACACCTGCATGGTGTTTCAAAATGTATCTGTAAATAGCTCACATTATTCTATATTTTGAGCATTTGGTTAATCCCAATTTTAGCTATTATGAAGAGAATAGTAATTGCTACATATATATTTTTGGTTACTTCTTTAAAGATTTTTCTTTTAATTATTTATTTGAGAGAGCGAGAGCATGAGCTGGGAGGAGGAGCAGAGAGACAGGGAGAAGTAGACTCTTCGCTGACCAGGGAGCCCGATATGGGGCTCAATCCCAGGACCCTGAGATCATGACCTGAGCCGAAGGCAGATGCTTACCTGACTGAGCCACCCAGGCACCCCTTGGTTACTTCTTTAAATTAAAAGCATTTTCTTATCTCTTCATACATCATGTTAAATTTTTACACACACACAACAGAACTCTCCCAAAAGCAATGCTCATTATATACTGCATATATCTGAATTTAAAACTCTCACCAAAAAATAAAACAGAAAAGAAAGAAAAAAAACTTTTGCCAACTTGATTGAGCACAATATCACATCTGAATACATACATTTTGATTTGTTTATTAAACTTTTACTAATCCTTCTTTCAATTATATTTACTTCTTCCCTTTTGTTTTTAGCACCTACCATGTTTTAATTAAATTTTGGGCTGAAATCAAAGGTAAGGCATACACCATTGCCATGTCGTGTAGATATATACGTGATCACTATATGTAGGACATTGTAAAGCAATAAAAATGAGAGATGTGATATGAATATATAAAAGGGAAAACCCAAGTTTTAAAATTTATTCTCATGGTCAACACACAGATAACACAAAAGTTTCAAAAATAGAGCATGGGCAAAATCCTTTAATGAGATGCATTCCATAAAATTGGCATTTCCAGATTTTCAAGTAGTTCCTTTTCTATAAACTGATTAAGTCCTCTGAAGATATCTTTAAATAGTACTGTTACAAAAATTCACTATGTAATTTTATATGAACTTCCTAAAGGAATGCAAATTCTGATGATATCTGTCAAGTTGGTGTGACCATAACATAAACTTGAAATGAAGCGTACATCCAGGAAGTCATGAAAGAGGAATATGAAAGCCAAGATGAAATAATTAAAACAAAGCTTAATCAAATAAAGTTTGCAATTACAGCTCAGGGCACTGTAAGTCTACTTAAATGAGATTAGTGAAGCACTGCCAGGGCTTTAGAGAGAAACAGAAACTGGGAAAGGTTCCAGAAGATGGGCAATAAACCAAATCAAATAACCAGAAAACAAAGTGACTGGTGAGCTTCAAGTCAATATATGGGAAGAGTTTAGAAGATATTGTTAAAGGATGCCTTAGGTTAACATGAAAAATTAATCAGTGATGATTAGGATCCACATGAATGGGCAAAGAACAAACCATTTTAGAATAATTGCATCAATATCTTATATAATTTATACATTATTAGATTAGAAATATGGTAAAAAAAATAATGTCTCAGCATTAGTCAGAAGTTTGAAACAACTTCTTATGTTTATGGACAATATGGAGAAATACAAAAACAAAAATTTAAATTATTGTGTATTGTATTACTACTACATGTAGGGTATTTTATTTTTTTTTAAGATTATTTATTTGACAGAGAGAGCACAAGCCGGGGATTGGGGTGGGCATGGGGCAGAGGGAGAGGGAACCTGACATGGGGCTCGATCCCACATGACCTGAGGCAAAGGCAGACTCTTAACTGACTGAGCCACCCAGGCATCCATGTAAGGTTCTTTAAAGCAGTATAGAAAATATGTTAGGAATTTCTAAAGGAAAAACCATGTTTTAAACTTTATTCTGAGAAATATACAAAAACAAGTTAATAAGTATAAATTTGAAGGAAAATTTATAATTAAGAGCCTTACGAAAGATTGTCATAATTAACATTTTGTCAATGATTTATACTGCAACATGTTAGGCAGATAAATATTGGTTGATTAAACTATTAAAACACTTTGAGAGTATGGTCATAAATTATGCTGATTACATTCAAGTGGGAAGGATATTCATTTACTGGTTGAAAAATTATGAACTAAAAGACAATGATAGGCTAAAAATATGGTTTGCACTAAAATAATGATTTTTAAAATTAATTATGTCAATTATGTTAAACAATAAATGTCCATTGCTGTCTGGTTGGCCTAGACTGTTGTTACTTGGCTTAATTCATTAAACATTTAAATTTTTTTCAAAACTTGCCTTAAACTAATATTCTAGTAGCTAATCCCCCAAACTAAAGTTAACAGATTTCTCCATATTACCTTGAGCATCTTGAGCATCTTGAGTGAAACGTATTTTTCATTTGATTTATAAATTAATTGTAAAGAAATTGACACCTTCACAGTATTTATCTCAGAACATGTCATATTTTTCCATTTATGAAAGTCAGTTTTGTGCATAAATACAATTCTATAGTGCTTTTGATATGTTTTTATATTTCTTTTAAAGTTTCTTGCTAGGCTGATTATATTTTTCATTAATATTATGAGAGTATTCCTCCATTATATTTCATAATTGATTTTTATCACAATACAGGAAGATATATTGGGTTTTGCACCTTATCCAGTTGGCTAATTTTCTAATTAGTCCAAATACATTTTGATTGTCTTAGATTTTTAAAGGTATAATTCCATATACAAGATGAAGCTCAGCAATGTCCTACAATGAAATCTAACACAGCATTCGGAAGAGCTATGGCTTAGGTATCATAGCAATTATGAAAATGATTTTATTGCTTTAGTCACAATTAACTATTATTTACTAAAAATTATTAAGTGCCTGACACTATTCTAAGGATTAGTGATACATCAGTGAATAGACAAAATTCCCTTCCCTCATAGACCTTATATTTTAGTAAAAATGGAAAGTCCAAATCCACATTCTGAATGAGAATAAAAAGCACTAGAAAGTTTTGAGTAGGAGAGACATGATCTGACTTCTTTTGAACGGCCACTTTAACACTCTGGCACTGTATAGAGAATAGACTGTAGTGGACAAGATTTGAAACAAACCAGATAGGAGATTGTTGCAATGGTCTGGGTGACAGATGATGATGCCTTGAACCACGATGAAATATTCCATTTTTCACCATTAAACCACAATGAGAAATTGTTGTAGATTCTGAATTTATTTGAAGGAAGAGCTGATGGGATTTAATTGGTAAAGTGAATATGGGGTGTCAAAAAATTAATGAAGAGGGGTGCCTGGGTGGCTCAGTCATTAAGTGTCTGCCTTTGGCTCAGGTCATGATCCCAGGGTCCTGGGATTGAGCCCCACATCGGGCTCCCTCCTCAGCAGGAAGCCTGCTTCTCCCTCTCCCACTTGCCCTGCTTGTGTTCCTGCTCTCACTCTCTTTGTCAAATAAATAAAAAAAATCTTAAAAAAATTAATGAAAAGAGATTTAAAATAAATTTGAGTCTGATATTATAAATAAAAGATGACCATTGTTAGTTGCATTTTAAGAAATCTCTAGGTGAGGATAATGATAACACTTAGCTTACCTTTCATTCTTACCCGAAATATTGCATTCATTTTTGGGCATCAAAATTTAAACAGATTAGACACTAACTGAAATCTGCTCATGATGGTCAAAGGCACTGGAATTATATAATACGAAGCACAATTTGAGGAGGAGTTGATGTTTAACCTAAAGACTAGAAGGTAAGAAATAACAGCTTTTTCAAATACATTGTGTCATGTGGAAGAAAATTAAAGCTTTTTCAGAATGCACTCCATGAGGCAGAAATAGTATCTGATGAGTGTAAGTTAGAGGGATACAGGTTTTACTCATTATATATCTGACCTGCTAATTTCATGCCTGGCCTAAAATGTAACTCTCTGTCCTGGGACATGGAATTCTCTTTATTAAGGTGTTCAAGCCCAGTTTACATGACAGCTTGAGAGATATATGGATGGATTTCAGTGTGAATTGAGTGACCTTTCCAATCTGAAGGTATTGGTTATTATACAAAATTGAATATTCCATTTGATATATAGAATACTTACTGCAAGCTATAGGGATGTTTTGAAAATTAGTTATCTTGACAAATTCAAGGTAAGGTAATCATTCTAAATGACTTTTTCTTCAAAAAATAGAATTAGTAAGTGAAATTGCCTCAAGTAGTATTTGTATTGCTTTGCTGTAAATATCTGTGCTGTTTCTTCCCCTCTCCTATTCAATATATGGACTCTTATCTAAAGTAAACTTCTTTGTAAGGCTTTTATGTGAAAAATTACTTTGCCTACAAATAAGCACAGTAACGATAATTCCTAGCATGTTTAATTTACCTTACTTGATTTGAAAAAAAAAAAAAGCCTAGAGATATTTTTTCTCTTCTTTTACTTTTTTTATTGGTTGGCTTCAACTACAATATTCATTAGATTCATTAGATATAGGAATTATCTAAGGCAAAAATTTTGCAATCAAATTTTAAATTTTTTTTAAACTCTAAAATAGCTTATCTAATTTTGAAGTTAAAAGTTTTTATCACAGGGGCGCCTGGGTGGCTCTGGCGTTAAGCGTCTGCCTTGCTCAGGTCATGATCCCAGGGTCCTGGGATGGAGCCCCACATCTGGCTCCATGCTCTGCGGGAAGCCGGCTTTTCCCTCTCCCACTTCCCCTGCTTGTGTTCCCTCTCTTGCTGTGTCTCTCTCTGTCAAATAAATAAATAAAATCTTTAAAAAAAAGTTTTTATCACACTTGCATAAATATTTGACATTTAGCCTTATCAAATTAATATACTATTATTTGAATGTTAATGGGATAATTTAATATTTCTTGATGACAATTATATTTTGGAAATGATATACCTTTATTTCAGAAAAGAAGTTGAAGAAAGGCTGCATCCATATAGGGAATTCATAGTTTTAGTGGGTTTATTATAAATCGTTTAAATAATTATAAGTTGCCAACTCCTTCATTCTCTGACTCTGAAAATCTGTAGTTTAACTGAATCCAAAGATACATACATAGTTCTAGGGATGATCAAGTAAAACATCTGACTGAAGCACTTCTGACCTCCAGTATTATACTGCTTTGCTTTGCTTTGCTTTGCTTAGCTTAGTGCCCCTGTCTGAAACATTACAAGGTTTCAGCCTAGAAGCATTTCTCTCTTCAGTCCTACTTTTTCGTTAATAAGCCTGCCTTTGGCATAAAATTTAGGCATATCAGCTATTTACATTTGAAGAAGTGGTATCTAGCAGAGAACAGCTCTGATGGATGATTTCAATATGCTGAAGGAACTCTGCCACAGCAGCTTTATCTTCAATTATGTTTATCAGCCAAAAGGTGCTAGGATAGATTTTTCTATCAACGAGTATTATGATGGCTCCTCTGCAGGAAATTCTCAGGATATTCATCGCCAGCCTGAATTTGCTTTTAGTCACAATGGACCAGTAAAGAGAACACCTGTCACACACATTCTTGTGTGAAGACCAAAACGAACAAAAGCAAGCATGTCTGAATTTCTTGAATCTGAAGATGGAGAAGTGGAACGGCAGCAAACGCACAGTAGTGGACACAATCGTCTTTATTTCCATAGTGATACTTCTCCGTTCACAAGAAATGAAGTAGATAGTGAAGAAGAAAAAGATCCTGAATGGCTAAGAGAAAAAAAAAAAATTAGAAGGGGAAGTAAGGCGTAACTATGGAGGTGTGGCACTACTGGGAGGCACAGGACCCGTGTTTTTTGGAGAACTAGATTCACAAGGCTTTGGGGGAGAGAGAGATGAATGAAAAGAGAATCTGGGGAAACAATGAGGTAAGTGGAAATTCTGCCTGTCTCTGTGGTGTGTTGATTTATCGTGAGGGTAAAGAGTATTGGTAATGGGATCCAATGTAATCTAATCTGATTTCTTCTAATTGCCATTTGTCCTGGAAAGCAGAGAGAGAGCCATCAAGTGGTAAACAGGTTCTCAGAGAAGAGTGAGTGATTCTTTGGGGCTATTATGTATAAAGGGCAAGGTCATAGCAATGTTAACAGGTGGTTAAGTCACACCTTATGAAAATGTAGTGCTTGTTTCTGACAAAGGTTCATCCCCACCTTTGCATGTACTTGTTTTTTTAGGTCAATTAATGCAAAATTGGGCAAACCTCCTCTTGTACTGGAATTTGGGAAGTCTCCCTTCCCTCTTTCATAGGTGAAGGCTGAGGCACTCAAATTTAGAAGGCATGGACAGGGAATAGATTGGGGTTTGGGAGAGGATTGTAAGGAAAGAGCTCTCTGTGTTTTGTGGGGTAGAAACACTGGCCTGGCAGACAAAGTAAAATGTTTCAGTAAAAGGAGAGGGCATTGAAAAGAGAAAGATGGAGTTTGTAACTGCCATGTCCTAGTTTCTCAGTGTCCTTATAAATTTAAAAAATATTTTAATGTGACAAAGTTACAAAACTCTGTTGTTACTACCTTTTATATATTGTTCTTTTGAAATCCGTGGTACTCTTAAACCCATAAAGGAGGCTTGATCCATAGAAGACTGGGGAATGGACATTAGTCTCCCCTTATTTTCTGATCTTTTTGTGGAGGATTATTTCATTGTCTCCCTTGTACTTTGTTTTTAACTGGCATTTTTATTGACATAAATTATATTAGTTTTCAGGAATAATGCAGAGATCATGTGAACCTTGTACTCAGTTTACTCCAATGAAAACATATTGCAAAATTAGAGTACAATATCAAAAATAGGGTATTAACATCAATACAATCCACCCATTTATCCATATCTCTCTAGATTTACTTGCTCATTTGTGTATTTAAATTATATACAATTTTATCTTTTTTGAAATTTTTATTTATTTATTTGACAGAGAGAGACACAGCAAGAGAGAGAACACAAGCAGGGGGAGTGGGAGAGGGAGAAGCAGGCCTCCCACGGGGGCCGATGTAGGGCTCAATCCAGGACCCTGGGATCATGACCTGAGCTGAAGGCAGACGCTTAATGACTGAGCCACCCAGGTGCCCCTACAATTTTATCTTATAGGTAGATTTGTGCATCCACTGTCACAGTTAAGAAACTAAAGTTTTATCACAAGGCTTCTTCCTGTTGTCCTTTTACAGCTATGTTCATCTCCTTCCATTCCTCAACCTGTCGTCTCTGGTCTGACTACTGACAACTATTAACATGTTCTCCCCTTCAAATATTTTGTCATATCAAAATGATATGTAAAAGAAATCATATAGTATATTTTCAGATTGTCTTTTTTCACTTAAAATAATTTCTAGAGATTCTTTGGAGTCACTGTATATATCAATAGCTTATTTCTCTTTATTGCTGAGTAGTGTTCTATATTATGGATGTACCAGAGATGGTTTAACCATACACCTATTGAAAGATATCTGAGCTGTTTACCATTTGGGGCTATTACAAATAAAGCTGCTATGAATTTCTGGTTTAAGTTTTTGTGTGAACATAAAATTTCATTTCTCAGAGATAAATGCTAAAGAGAGTAAAATTGCTGGGTCATATGATAATTGCATGTTTAATTTTTTAGGAAACTGTTCAACTGCTTTCCACACTGCTATACCATTTTGCATTCTTATCAGTAATGTAGAACAATCCAGTTTCTCTGCATCCTCAATAATGTTTGGTTTTTGTCAATATTTCTTATTATATCCATTCTGATCGTGTGTAGTGATAGCTCATTGTAGTTTTAATTTGCATTTCCCTTGTGGCTCATAATGCTAAACATCTTTCCATGTGCTTATTTGCCTTCAGTGTATCCTCTTCAGTGAAATATATATGTTCATATCTTTTGCCCTTCTTATTGAATTTTATTTTTGCTATTGGGTTTTGAGAGTTCTTTACATATTTTAAATACCAGCTTTTTGTTAGATATGTAATTAAAATTTTTTCTTCCAATCTGTAGCTTGTCTTTTTATGTTCTTATGAGCTCTTGCAGGTCAAAAGACTTTAATTTTGATTAGATTCAATTTGTCAATTTTTCCTTTTACGTATCATACTTTTTTGTGTCAAACCTAAAAATACTTTGCTGAAAAATCCTTAAGACTTTCCTTCTTTTCTCTAAAAGCTTTATGGTTTTAAGTTTTACATTTAAGTTCATGATCCATTTTTAGTTTTTGTAAAATAAGCTGTGAAATTTAAGTTGAGGTCCATTTTTTGCCTCTGGCTGCTCAACTGTTCTCAGTACCACTTGTTGAAAGGCAGTCTTTCACAGACTTGCTTTTTTACCTTCCTACAAAGTCAGTTGAGCACATTTGTGGGGGCTATTACTGGGCTTTCTATTCCATTATGTGGATCTATGTGTTTATTTCTCTGCCAGAAGCACAGTGTCTTGATTACTGTAGCTATACAGTATACTTTAAATATCAAATAAAGTGATTCCTCCATTTATTCTTATTTCAAGATAATGAGGCCTATTCTAGAGCTTATAACTTTCCATGTAAATTTTAGAATTGTCTATGTCTGCAAAAATCTCTGTTGGGACTTTTGTAGAGATTGCATTAAACCCACAAGTCCATTTGGGGAGAATTTTTATTATGCTGAGTCTCCCAATCCATGAACTTTGTATATTTCTCCAATTATTTAGGTTTTTTTTTATTTCTTCCATCAGAATTTTGTAATTTTAATATATATGTCCTGTACATATTTTGTCAAATGTATGTCTAAGTTTTCATTATGTCTGGAGTAATTGTAAGCAGTATTTGTGCTTTCAATTGCTGTTTTTCTCAAGCTCATTGTTAGTATATAGAAATACTATTAATTTTTTGGATATTAATTTTGTATCCTGTGATCTAGGATTCTAGGACTATTATGGTAGATTACTTGTGATTTTCTACAATCATACCATCTGTAACTATAGAGATAGATTTATTTCTTCCTGTCCAATCTATAGGTCTTTCTTACCTTTTTCTTGCCTCACTTCAGGAGCTACATCTTAGTATTACATTGAATGGGAATGTTGAGAGTCAACACTTTGCCTTTTTTCCCTATTTTATAGGGACAGCATTTTAACTTTCACCATTAAGTATAATTAAGTTAGTTTTAATGTCTTTACCAAGTTGAGTATTTAGCATTAATGTTAGATTGGTAAGGAATATTGCACACTTTTCTGCCCTTAGATAAGGATTCAATTCTTTGATTTCATCTTTTGAGATCTCAATCTTTGGTAGTGAGTGGAGCACCCTTCTTCTCGTCCTGACTACCAAGCCACTGTGCCTGCTCTGAGAATGTTATTGCCTTTAGTTTTCCATTTAAGGTCTCTGAAG
The DNA here is from genome assembly GCF_037043125.1 of Eumetopias jubatus. Lineage (NCBI taxonomy): Eukaryota > Metazoa > Chordata > Mammalia > Carnivora > Otariidae > Eumetopias > Eumetopias jubatus. The sequence goes on along the minus strand of NW_028274811.1, from coordinate 82,984,634 downwards.
GTATCTAGGAATAGGAAAGAAACTTTTCAAAACCACAAAAAGGTATAGGGCTGTTTTTACGGAGCTTTTGTAATAAATATTTCTCTTTAGCAGGAACCTATCAAATGTTTGTGTACAGTACACTTTTTTATTCTGTGGATGAGAGAAAAGAGTCCTCACCTATCTCTAACCACTAGTATACCCAAGTGTGTCAAAAATTTTCTTGATTGAACAGTAGCATACCTTATGTCACTTAATGTGAGGCCTTGCAGAGATGGAGCTATGAATTACTTGTCATATGATACACCATCAATTTAAATTCTTGTTAAGAGCCAGAGAAAGAGGAGTAGCATCCAAACACAGGAGCAAGTGAGAGCCAATTTCCCTGTGTAACACTTTCCCATGGGTAAATTGGTAACAACTTTTTAGACAGAAGGAAGATTCCTTGCCATAATAAGACAGTGTCTTCTGAAGTTCCCCTAAAGCCTTGTATTCGATTTGAGCAGCAAAGAAAACATGTTAGGTGAGTTTGTGTCTAAACATGTTCTATAACAAGTTAGTCATGTATGCCACAGTGAAGAAAGAGAGGAAGGAGCATAGGGACAGATATGCTGACCGAATGACTCATTTACTTCCTAAAAGTCTTAAGGCATGAGATACAGCTTCCTTTTTCTCCTTCAAGCTACCTACTCTTCTCTTGCCTTTAAAAGGGATTTGTAGAATCACAGTGCTCTACTAACAATAAGACAGTATGCTTCTGACAATAGCTATTTGGGGCCAGATTATCTTAGTATCTAGCCTAAGAAATTCTTTTCTAGAGTAAGGCCAAGGCATTTGGTAGAAAACTTTAGTCATTTTATAGATTCAATGTCTTTTCATAAGCAAACTAAAAATAATAATTTTTTTTTTTTTTTTTTACCATTCATCCAACAAACACATGAGTACATATTATGTGTAAGACTTTATGGCTGAGCAAAACTGAGCTATTAACCAACCTTGTCATTACCATTAAAAACACATAAACAGCAAACAAACCAAAATAAGCAAACAAAAAATCCTCAATTCCGAATAGTGTCTCTTTAAATAAAAAAAATTGTCACTATTGAGTATATTTGGGAAAAAAAAACAACCCAAAATCTGTGACTGATCATTTTAGAAGTTTGACTAAACTTTTTTTTCTGAGTAAACTATTTCTATTTACATCACTATGAATAACTATATGATTTCAGCTCATCCTTGAATTTATCTAGTGTCGTGAAATTCACTAGAATGAACCTGACCAATGACCATGGTTAAAAAAGAAGTCTGATGGCAACTTCTTAGAATAGAACCATTTACTTAACAACTTCCTTCCTTCCACTAATCTATTTCTATCTGGTCCATGGCCACATATAGTTTCTGCTTTCTTTCTTTGAACTCCTTCATCTTGAGTTTTGGAACAAATGCAGTATATTTATATCTTTCTCAGATTGTCAGCATTATTTCAACATTCCAGTTGACAAAGCATTTAGTTTATGAGTTTGGTATTTATTTATTTATTTTAAACAATTTTGTTATGCTTTTGTAGCCTAAAGTTCATAAGACTCATCAACCAAGAGATATAAATGAGGTCACATTAACGTTAATGTGGGAATTCCATGTTGGTGTTATCTTTTACCTGCACAACAACGGGATTTCAACCCCCTGAAAAGTCTCACTGGTACTCTTGAGACTCTTTAGGGAGTGTTTCACATTTGTTCAGTACTGATCTTACACATCACAGTATTGTTGTTTTACCCCCATGTCTCCACTGTTGATTGACTGTATCAACTTGTCATTCATCATTCTGCTATATTTGTCCTGATTATGATATCTCAATGCAGCCTAAACAAGACAGACTTTAAAAGGCACTACTTTTCTCTCAGTCATTAAATGACTTTCATGGAGGAACCAGGCTCAAGAGGCCTCATCCTGTATGATTCAATTAATATGATATTCTAGAAAAGGCAAAACTTTGGAACAAAGAACAGATCAATATTTGCCAGGGACTGTTGGTAAGGAAGAGGGTTGACTACAAAAGGGGCAGGAAGGAGGTTTAGGGGGTTATGGAACTATACCTTGATTATGGTTGTGGATACTCAATTTTATGCATTTGTCCAAATTCATAGAACTATATATTTACTGTATGTAAATTTTATCTCAATTAAAAAATATCCTTCATGAAAACATTTCTTTTAACTTCTGCCTACCCCTATAGTAGAATACAAACATCCTCTGTGGCTGAGTTGGATATTTGGGGAAGGGTACAAATTATAATCTCTTTCTCATTTTTCAGGCCTCATGTACCTCGTCCCCTTCTCTTTATCCAAAACAGGAGACTTTATGTAAATTTAGTCATAACAATAGACTAATTGGGCCAATGATTCTATTTCTAAATACACAATAAAAAGAAATTTTTAAATTTTCTTAAATTTAGTTGAAAATAACCTAAGCTTCACTGCAAAAATTGTTATTTAACAATATTTAACTCTAATTGGTAGGTTGTGTAATAATTTTGTTTAAAAAAGACCCATTTGATTGACTTCCTGTATGGCATTTTGTAGCAGTGAATTTGCAACAGATGGATATTCCAACAACTAAACAGGTCTATATTCCAGCATAACATTTCTGCTATCCTGATTTTATAGTCTCTGCTTTGAACACCTCCCAGGAGGTATTCCTTCCATCTTCATTGAATTGTGAAAATTAAAGTGATCTTTATATGTAACAGAAATCTTTCTCATTTAAACCCACTTACTCTGGTTCTTTTTTTCTTTTGTTCTAGAGTTTTAAATAGTTCTTATCTCTTTCCATTAAAAAAACTTTCAAAACTTCCAAATATCTGAAACAGTTAAGATGTCTTTCTTGAATACTCTTTCCTTCAACCTGGAGACCTCCCTTATATGATATGACTTTTATTTCCATATAGCAGCTTGATCCCTATTTCTTATCTGGTTTATTATCATTGCTATTTTTATTAATAGTTGTATTTATTTATTTTTCATATTTTCTTAAATCTTACTGCCCAGAACTGAACACATTTTTTTTTTCGAGTAGTGCAATGTTAACATCTAAGAAAGTAAAATCACTTCTGCAGCAGGTCATTAACAACTAGTAACACATAGAGGTCAATGGCACCAGAGCTTAAAAAAATTATCAATACAATTGAGGACCCCTCCACTACAGGATAGGGAGCTGTATCCACATTATCAGCAATAGTCCCCCCACGAAATGCAAGCAGCCACATCCACCCTCCTTCAAGGGGTAGAACCACTATATTTGTCACATAGTTCAGCTACATTGTCACTGGAGACTTGGAACCAGCCATCCTCCTGGACATGGTAGAGGGTGACTGCACCTCCTGAGCAGGCATCTCTATAGGTGGCTTGGTAGATGGCTCGACGGGCCAGATCATAGGCCTGTTCCACCTCTAGGTCATAGGAGTAACCCTGATCCATGACCTCGTAAGCATACACAGAGCCAGAACCTACAGAGAAGGAGGCCCCCGAGATCCGGTTTCCTTCACTGTCCACATAGTAGAGGCCAGGGCCTCTCTTATCCCAGCCACAGATCATGGTGCCCATGGACAGCCCCAGGCCTTTATACTGATACACCATGTTGGCAAGCAGCTTGGAGGCACCTGCTACCGAGATGCGTTCCTTGTTTTGAAGCTCATAGATTCAACATTGCCAAGCCAAGAGCGGCTCCCAGAAGCTGCAGTCCCCTGCACCCCCAGCCATGGTGCCCAGAAGGTAGGGATTGATCTCTATCACCTTCTTTACTGTTTGGGAGGCTATATAGGCATCGGCTGTGGCCCGAGAGTCCGATGCAACAATGACTCCATGTTGAAACTTGAAGGCCAGGGTGGTGGTTCCATGAAGCATTTCAATTCTCGGCTCCTCCGTGACACCCCAGTTGGGCAAGGCCAGGCTTAGCCCATCGCTGGGATTCCCTGGACCCAGGTCCAGCAGATCTGCATGACCCCCGGGTCTGAAAAACCCGAGCCCATTCACCGGTAGCGGCCTCTCCAATACACTGGCCAGCACCATGTCTAGTAAGCTTGAACACATTTCTTTAAGAGATCTGACCAGAAGAGATCAGAAATACCACAGTATTCTTTGAGGATTTTACATTTCTATTCATGTAACTTGTATGGAACAACAAATGACCCCGAATAGCCAAAGCCATCTTGTAAAAGAAAAGCAAAGCTGGAGGCATCACAATTCCTGATTTCAAGTTATATACAAAGCTATAGTCATCAAAACTGTATAGTATTGGCACAAAAATTGACACACCAATGGAACAGAAAAGAAAATCCAGAAGTAAATCCACAATTATATAGTCAATTAATCTTTGACAAAGCAGGAAAGGATATCCAGTGGGAAAAAGACAGTCTCTTCAACAAATGGTGTTGGGAAAACTGGACAACAACATGCAAAACAAGGAAACTAGACCACTTTCTTACACCATACACAAAAATAAATTTAAAATGGATTAAAGACTAAATGTGAGACCTGAAATTATAAATATCCTAGAAGAGAACACAGGCAGTAACTTCTCTGACATTGGCTGTAGCAATTTTCTTCTAGATAGGTCTTCTGAGGCAAGGGAAATAAAAGCAAAAATAAACTATTGGGACTACACTGACATAAAAAGCATCTGCACAGTGAAGGAAACAATTAACAAAACTTAAAGGCAACCTACAGAATGGGAGAAGTTATTTGCAAATGACATATCTGATAAAAGATTAGTATCCAAAATATATAAAGAACTTGTAAGACTCAACACCCAAAAAACATATAATCCAACTTAAAAATAGACAGAAGACATAAACAGACATTTCTTCAAAGAGGACATAAAGATGACTAACAGACACATGAAAAGATGCTCAACGTCACTGATCATCAGGGAAATGCAAATCAAAACTATGATGAGATATCATCTCATAACTGTCAGAATGGCATAACACAAAGAACACAAGAAACAACAGGTGTTGGGAAGTGTGTGTAGAAAAAAGGAACCCTTGTGTACTGTTGGTGGGAATTGAAATTGCTACAGCCATTGAAGAAAACAGTATAGAGGTTCCTCAAAGAGTTAAGAATAGAACTACCCTAGGATCCAGTAATTGCACTACTAGGTATTTTCCCAAAGAATACAAAAACACTAATTCCAACAGATACTTGCACTCCTACATTTACTGCAGCATTATTTACAACAGCTAAATTATGGAAACAGCCCAAGTGACTATGGATAGGTCAACGGATAAAGTAGACATGGTGTGTGTGTGTGTGTGTGTGTGTGTGTGTATGTATATATATATTTATATATATATTTATATAAGTGTATATATATACATACATATACATATTTATATATATATATATATATATACATAAAATGGAATATTATTCAGCCATAAAAAGAATGAAATCTTCCCATTTGCAACAACACGGATGGAGCTAGAGAGTTTAACACTAAGTGAAATAAGTCAGTCAGGGAATGACAAATACCATATGATTTCACTCATATGTGGAATTTAAGAAACAAATGTGCAAAGGGGATAAAAAAGAGAAAGAGACAAACCAAGAAACAGACTCTTAATTATAGAGAAAAACTGATGTATAGAGAACAAACATGATGGTTATCAGAGGGAAGCTGGGTGGGGGGGATGGGTTAAACACCTGATGAGGACCAGGTGATGTATGGAATTGTTGAATCATTTTATTGTACACCTGAAACTAATATAACACTGTATGTTAGTTAACTGTGATTAAAATAAAAACTTAAACACATCACATGCCTCCATCTGTATTAATACATATAACTCTTATTTTTAATACCTTCAGAATTTACATAACGTATATGAATATAACTAATGTATTTTATCCTTCCTTTATTTAGGATCAATGAGATAATACTGCAGTAAATATTGTTTCATAGATATGCTGATAGATCCCCAAAAGTAAAGTGGCTAAATCAAAGTAAGTGCATTGAAATTATACTACTAAATATTTCCTATTTTTTCATTTCCTTCAACAATGTATGACAGGATTAAATTTTTCACAATCTAATGAAAACAGTTACATCATATTCGCTCTACTTTTATCCTAGACCTTAAAGGAAGCAAGGTTTTATTTCCTTTTCATTTGCAGTTCTGTTTTGAAATTGTTTTATACCTTTGTTCATTTATTTTATTATCCTGCTTGTTCTCTTTAATCAGTAAAAGATCTTTCTACATTTTGGTTATAAATATTTTGTGTATTATATGCATTTTTGATAAGCCAGACTTTCATATTAAACAGTAGATATCTTATATTACATACTATTTGTAACACATTTTTGTTACCTACAATTTAGGGCTATGATGTTGTTAATTAAGGATAATTAGAGTGTTGGAAAATGCCATACTTAATGGTGGTGAATAATTGCAAACATGGCCTCGCTATAATTTACTTAGCCATTTGACTTATATTGGTCATAGACTTTTTTTAAACAGGAAAAATAATCCCATCATAAAGTATTTACTGTTTTATCCATTATATTTTTAGTCTAGGATCTTAGAATGAGAATCAGTGGATTCAAACACATGAACACTTTATGCATCCTAACAAATGTTTCTAATAAATATGAAAGTTTTTTATTTTCACTTTCTTCTTTTACGGTGCTTCCATTGAAAGTAATTTAATTGGCGGATGTCTGGGTGGTACAGTCAGTTAAGTGCCTGACTCTTGGTTTAGGCTCAAGTGTGATTTCAGTGGTGAGATTGAGCCCCTCGTCAGACTGCCTGCTCAGTGGGGAGTCTGTCTGAGATTCTCTCTCCCTCTCCCTCTGCCCCTCCCCATTGTGCTCTATCGCTTTCTAAAGTAAATAAATTAAAAAAAAGACAGTAATTTAATTGGGAAATTAATATTTCTACCTTTTACAGTGCTTTAAAATATATTTTGATTCACTTGATCTTTATATAAAATTAAGCATTTCCTTTGTTTAGTGGATTACTTCCTCTATAATTCCAATGGTGATCAGATTCATGCTATTTTTTTGCATTTGAATGATAACTCCTCATATACTAATATGGTAAAAGTGATACTGCATGTTTGATAAATCCCCAGCGTATATGGTTAAAAAAAGAGACATTTATATTCCCACATTAATATTTAAGTATGTAAGTTAAAGATAACTCTCCAAGGTTGCCTATGGATCAGGAATTTGTTTATGGTTTTCCTTCAGTCCCCAACCTCTGACTTCCTTTCATTAAGGTCTCTACTCTAATATCACCTCATCTAAAGGGCTTTTTCTCACCATCCTATCTACTCTGCTTTTTCTTTACATCCTATACTATATTTCAGATAGTAAAAATTGTTTGTGTAATTGTGCATAATTTGCTTTTCTGGCACTATAGGTCTCTGCACCACGAGAATAAGGAATTTGTCCAAAGTCTTTATTGTTACATTTTAAACACCTAAAGTATTTTCTGGCAATTATGAGGTGTTCAATAGATACTGTTAAATTAGTGAATATCTGCCAAATTAATTGTTTGATTTTGTTCAAGCATTTATTACTTCAGAGTAAATTTTACACTTACTTTCATGTGAATAGGGAATATGCTGACAGAGATTGTAGGTCTTTTTTTGTTTTCTTGTACTCTTGGGTATTAAACATTCTTTAAAAACACTTGGAAAAATGAACGACTTCATTTGGGAGAGGCATATTTTCATTTGAATGTGGAAATTTTAGTGATTAATGCATAAAAAGTAAAATACAAACTCTCCTGTTGTCATTGTTCTGTGATCTTGGGGAGCAGCTTATCTTAGTTTGAACAACCATATACTATGAGATAATGTGGCATTGTCATGTAAAGATGGCTGTAGTTGTCAAACAGGCAGAGTCGAAAGGCAACATTTTAAGAAAAAGGTTTTAAGGATTTGAGGGCGATCTGGCTGCGACATCTGTCACCCCATTGATCGCCAGGGTTGATTCGGCTGATCTGGCTGGCTAGGTGGGTGTCCCCTTCCTCCCTCGTTGCTCCATGTGCGTCCCTCCCGAAGCCACGCGCTCAGGTGAAAAGGACGACCTTCCCCGATAGAGGAGGACTGTTCTTCGGTCAAGGGTATAGGAGTAGCTGCGCTCCCCTGCTAGAACCTCCAAACAAGCTCTCAAGAAAAAGGTTTTAAAAAGATCTTAGAATCATGCATAAACCCACAATTTACAATCTGTTATTCATTATATATAATCTTAAGAGCAGCTCAGAGTTTGGATTGTGATTGGTTGGCATGCTGGCATTTAACATTCCACATGACCTACAGTCACAGCTAGAAATGCTGTTTAATGTTTTGAATCACCACTTTTATTACCCAAACTTTAAAAAATGCCCTGTACAATAAATGCTTTTGATTTATATTAAAATGCAAAAGGAATCTAATATAAAATAATTATAGCCTCATAATATTTTTAGCTCTGGACAACCACTCCCTCACTCCGAAATAGTTTATGGTTTACATAACATAGGGCAGATTACTTATACATCAATACCACCATGTGTCTTAATTATTGATAGGCAGAGATTTTCCTTTATCACCAGTTTATGTTTTCATTTATTCTTTTTATTTCAGGTTTCTCATCTATGTATGTATGTATCTATCTATCCATTCTCATTATCGAAATTGGAAGGGGCGGTTATAGCAATAAATTAGAATAATTTAACAAACCAGTATTAATCATCAAAGTGTTCCATAACTGATTGACTGGATCTTTTAGATTCATAGCTTAGATACCCAAGAAGTTCCGCCATTCTTCCCGTTCATTCAGATAAACTCCTTATATGTTAACATTAGCCAGGATCAAACCAGATTAGCTGTCAGTGATGAAAACAGATCTGAATAATAATAGGGTAAAATAAAAATAAGTGTAAGAGTGGTAATTCAAGGATTTTACTGCTAGGGATGTGCTACAAATTGTGTTCTAGCTTTCAAGCAATCAATGGGAGGAGAGGAGCATAGCTCCAAGATTTATGTTTGAATTTTTTTTTCCCCAGGACGTTGTGGAATTTTAGAGGGCTACTCTCTTAGTGCTAGTGTTTCCTAAAGAGACACTACCACTCTTAAGGACCAAAACAATAGCTAACATATTGCAAAAGGGAGTGTGTGTATGTGTGTGTGTGAATTGTATAGAAAACTATCTTAATACTTATCTATGCTTATAAGGGGAAGAGAAAATATGTGGAGACTCTCACATTTGTATAATGGTTTTACTGAATTGCTTTGGTTTGCCGAAAAGCTTGTTAATGCTGAAAAATTCCAGGGGTCCTCTTCAAGGACTATCCGCAATACTATTTAATTCCTAGGAAATTTATGAACTATGTTAACCCAAATTTTAGCTTTGTATCTTTCAGGGAATTCTTAAAAACAAAGTATGTCATAAACTCGTAGGTTCAAAAGAATATGTTTTTTTTTTCTTTTTTAAATTAGTATGTGAGTAACAAGCTAAATAAATATATGCTTGATATCCAATGGAGGAAATTACATAATTCTTGTTAGCAAAATAATTTTCCTTAGTAGCTTGGCAATACGTTCTCTCTTTGGTAAAAGTTCTCAGTATAATTTTTTTACCACTTGTCCTGGCTTTTACTTGCTTTCTGGGCCCACAGAAAAGCTTCTCAGTATTGCTAGGCTTCTGTTGCCTTTATGGCTTTGTGCTCCAAAGTAATTAATATTGTATTAAAATTGTTGATTTTGTTGAATTATCTACATTCAAATGAAAATGTCTCTCCCAAATGAAGTCGTTCATTTTTCCAAGTGTTTTTACAGAATGTTTAATACCCAAGAGTACAAGAAAACAAAAACAGACCTACAATCTCTCTGTCAGCATATTCCCTATTCACATGAAAGTAAGTGTAAAATTTACTCTGAAGTAATAAATGCTTGAACAAAATCAAACAATTAAACCAAAGCCATAGTTTGGTGACTAAATATGGTTTTGAAAATGGAATAATGTTTATTCATGTTAAAATGAAAAACTATATTGTATCTAGCAAATTTTCAGAATCTATGCATTTACTTTGATAAGTTTGTCTTAAAATTTCTATGAAAAATTGATGTGAGTTTTTTGTTTTGTTTTGGTTTTGGTTTTTTGTCCATAAGGAGTAGGTGGGAAAAGCCACATGATTTTAGACTTTATTGCAAACTGGGAAAGTTATAGCTCTCTTGTGATCACGATTTTAAAATACAAAAGTCATTTTAATAAAATCACTTTTGTGTCCGTTCAGTCTCAACAATATATATTTGTATGGTTTTATTTTATTGTAGGTGGCATGGGGATGGTTCAGATATGATTCAGCTATTTTGAAACGGCAGGCAATTGCCAATGCTGTATTTAAGAGTCTATCAAATCTGTTATTAGAATTTTGCAAATTACTGGCACACATATAGTTAATTGTGGCTGTGCAAAATAACAAAACAACAAACAAGTTAAATCACTGTTTGGTCACTGATCAGTGTCTCCACATCTGATCATCATGATCAGTGAAAAAAGCTGAATCAAATTGAAATGGTTAATTTCATAGCACCTTCAAGAAATGAGTTTTCTGTACATATCACAAGAATAGAAAATGCTAGTGTTGTGTGGGTTAAAATACATTAATTCCACATAAAGCACTCTACAAAAGAAAAGGATATTTGATTTGTATGGCTTTAAAGTTTTAACAGATGAGTCTATCCCTGTGAGACCACAGACCATTTACCATCACTAGATTGATTTCTTTCAATACTAAAGGCTTGATGGTACTTTTCAGTACAGTTCATTGTGAGTAGAATGATACTTCAAATACACATTAACTAAAGAGCCTTCAGAGGCTGTATTAAGGAGATGAAACTCTGTGGTAGAGGGGATAGTAGCATTTCCTAAGAAGCAAACTTCCTGATAAGGCTTATATAAATGAAACTACTGTAACAATTTTTAAGTTTCTTTGTAGGTATTGAAATAATCAAAGAGAGTTGTGGTTAGTGCAATACTATTGTGTTCTAGGAAAAAGTAATTTTTATTATTTTTTAGTGTTTTAATTTGTTAAATGTGCATTCTGCAATTTTTTTCTGAAGTTATTTTGCTTACAAGATGGATATATTTGCAAGATGGATATCACAAATGACAACTGATATCAATTAAAGGGAACATGTACTAAGAAACTGATATCTAAGGGATACTACAAAAGAAAATTTCATTTTATAAATCGCCATTTAAATTTTAAATGACATGAGAAAATCAGGAGAGACAATTATGCAAGATAAAGACATCAAATTAAACAAAATAGTAATCTCTGAATGTGAGAATTTTGGCACATTTAGTTTTTTTTAATTCTTTCTTTCTTTCTTTCTTTTCTTTCTTTTTTTATCAGATCATGTATTTTTTTAATCTTTTTTCTTCTTCTTTCATGCTTTCTTATATTTTCCACATACTTGCTTTTGAAATCAGAAAAATATATACATTAAAACATGGTCATTTTAAGGGGGAAAACCAATTAGGGAAGTCATCCAACAGAAATTCTGCCAAATGAATTGTAGCCTATCAAAAGGTAAGGTGTTACACGCAAACAATGAATCATGGAACACTACATCAAAAACTAATGATGTAATGTATGGTGATTAACCTAACATAAAAAAAAAGGTAACTTCCTAGGAGAAGGGCTGAAGACTATGATATTTCTTTTGAACAGAACCACATGACCCAAATGAATATGGGTGTTACATTAATTTTTAAATACAACCATTCCTAAATTTGTTTAAATCAATACATTATTAGTGACTCAAAAAATTAATTTAAACTTCAATAATCATGTCATTATACTCTGTTATCAAATGAGATAATTTCCCATGTCACTCTGTCACTTTGGGTTATATAGTATATATATGTTATATGTCTCTATACATATATTTGTGTGGCTTTAAAGTTCTAACAGATGAGTCTCTCCCTGTGAGACCACAGACATACATACATATATTCATGGGGGGACAGGGTGGAACTTCTCATAACTTAGTCCAACCAAATTGGATTTGTTCTTATTTCCTGGTTACCTCATTTACAGAGTTCTCCATATTGATTTTGTCCTCTTCTGAAGTTCTTTAGTGCTTATGGTCTGAACTGCCCAAGTAGGTAATTGGTGTGTAGAATTTATGTTCCAGTGTATGCTAGCTCTGTCTCTGCAAAGATATAAATTCCTTACAGTTCTGATACTCATTTTTTCCCCAGTCTCTCTACCATGGTAGACACTCAAAACATATTTATTGAAAGACTGACTTGAAAGAATGTTTTGATGTCATGTTGATTTATTATGATAATGTGCATAGTGTTCCACTTTCCAATGTAAATGTAAAAAACAATTTTCTATTCCCAATGAAAATTCATTGTTTCACTGTGAGTCTTATAAAAATACTCATCTTATTATGGAATTATATATTTTGATTATTAAAATCTGATTTAGTTTACTCTGGCTTAAAATTAATCCTGAAAACCACTTTCCTTTTCTGAACTTATCACTAAAATCCATATAAAAGAAAAAGAGAAATGAAAACAACTTGAGGGGCGCCTGGGTGGCTCAGTCATTAAGCGTCTGCCTTTGGCTCAGGTCATGATCCCAGGGTGCTGGGATCGAGCCCCATGTAGGGCTCTCTGCTCAGCAGGAAGCCTGCTTCTCCCTCTCCCACTCCCCCTGCTTGTGTTCCCTCTCTCGCTGTGTTTCTCTCTCTGTCACAATAAATGAATAAAATCTTTAAAAAAAAAAACCAACTTGAATATAAATACTTTAGCTAAACTACTGTCAAATTATGGGAGGAGTTAGTCATAGTTATGAATTTAAAGGCACTATTTTACGTCAAACAAGCAAACAATTAATAAACAAATAAATCCAAGCAAACTAGAGCTCACATTATAATACCTGGACTTTGCCTCATGAAAGAGAGTAGCCTAGCTATTTGTCCCCTCCTTCAGTGTCTGCCTCTTGTTTTAAAGATCCACTTTCCTTCCATAGCAAAAACTCGGCTGCAAGTGCTGCTTTTGGGTTGCCTAAGAAATTGATCTCTCTCAATTAAAGGCTTTCTACATCTCTCGATTTATTATATGTATTTTACTTCAATTAAAAAAATGAAAAAAGTACTTAAAAAAAAAAACTGGGCTTTTTCTAGAGAGACAGAGATTCAAAGCTTGAGAGGGATTTGGCATCAGTGAGATTGTCCATTAGTGGCCAGATGGTAAGGAATGTGGGACCTCACTAGGATTTATGTGCAGCTCATGGCTAACAATCAGTCAGAAACCAGGGACTTTAGTCCTAAAACTGCAAGCTAATAACCTAAATGAGTGTGGGAGTAATCCTTCTTCAAGCTTCCAGAAAGAACACAGCCCAGCTAACACATTCTGAGCAGAGAACCTAACCACACTATTCATGAACTTCTCATATAAAATGAGATTATAAATGAGTATTCTTTAAAGTCACTAAGTTTGTGATAATTTGTTACATAGCAAAATAAAATTAATACACATGTAAATAAAGTGTGCTAAATTAATGAATTCAGGAGATTGGTACCAGGTCAGCAAGCTAATGTGGAGAAACAGGTAAGATGAAGAGAGGAATTTCAGAGTCCTTGTACTACAAAGTAATGAGCCAAGATCTCAGCTGAAACCCAACAAGTAGAACTTGGAACTCAGTAAAAATTACAATGCTCATGAGCACTCCTGGTTGCTTTAGGACATGGTCTGGTATTTTGGGTTTAGGTTCTGTACGTGTTTTAGAGGAGTTTTCATCATTTAAAAAAGGGATGAAATTATAAGATGATGGTTTTGGATCCTTGGGACCCATATATATTTTATATCTCTGATAACTCGGTCATACCATTTATAAAAGTAAATTTATTGTGGCTCCATATTGCATCTCTTTCTTATATGGTGCCATGTCTCAAGAAATGAGACCCTAGACACAGCAATGATTGATACTATACTAAAGTATCTGCTGAAAAATTGTGTAAAGATAAAAACTCAAGGCTACAACATAGTTACAGATTTTAGACAACATTTTTTTCAGTTTTTGATAGAACAAATTAAAAGATGTATGATGTAGAAGAGAAATTTAATGAATAAGCTTTTATTGATAAATAACCCACAAACAAAATAACCTACAAGTACACAAACAAAGACAATAGACTAGTAGAATGTAAATGGATATTTAGAAATATAGAAGGCCACAAAAAAATCAACAAATTTTAGATAGGAGTTATACAGAACATTTTCTATAATCAGCATGTAATGAAGATAGAAATTAAAGGTAAACAAAACATAAAAGTATGTAAATCAATAAAAAATTTAAAAAAAGTATGTAAAACTAAAAATTTTAACCATTGGATAAGAGAAGAAATAAAAAAGAAAGTAACATTTATTTATTTATTTTTAAAGATTTTATTTATTTGAGAGAGAGAAAGAAAGCATGAGCAGGGGGAGGTGCAGAGGAAGAAGCCGACTCCCCGTTAAGCAGGGAACCTGATGCGGGGCTCAGGTTCCTGGGACCATGGGACCCAGGACCTTGGGACCATGACCTGAGCCAAAGGCAGATGCTTAACCAACTGTGCCACCCAGGCACCCCAAAAAAAACATTTTAACTGGAAACTAATTTCATTTAATTGTTGTAAGTAAAAATTTATGATACATTACAAATAAGATATTTGAATTAAAATTAATACATTTAATTATATCATTTTATCATGTTATAAATTTTCATATTATTTATTAAAATAAGCTATCAAAATAAATATGAAACAAGCTAAGAAAATAATTACAAAATGCTTAACAAAACAGAAAAAATACCTTAAATTAAGGATTAAAAAATATTTTAAAAAGGAAAGTCAATGAAATAAGAGAATAGTATAACTAGCAAACCTATTCATTTAAAAAATTCAAAAAACAGAGAAACGACAAATTGGTCAGGAAATGAAGACGAAAATAAACATACCCAACACAGAAAAATAGAAGTGGGCAGAACAAAATTAAGAAGCAATCTTTTTTTTTTTTTTTTAAGATTTGTTTATTTATTTGGGGGCACAGATCAGGAGAGGGACAGAGCGAATCTCAAACCGATGCCCGGCTGAGCACATAGACCCGTAAGGGGCTCAATCTGACCACCTGTGAGATCATGACCTGAGCTGAAATCTGGAGTCAGAGAGAGGATTAACCAACTGAGTCGCCCAGGTGCCCTTAGATGCAACGTTTTAAGAGAATACTCTAGTCTCATAGTTTTACGGTAATTATCCTTATATACATTTTATGCTAGTAGATGGGAATGATATAAAAATACTTCATACTCATTTGATGGAATGGGCAAAGCCTCAGGACTCTGGATTTTAAGTGACAACAAAGACACAACACAATCTGGTTTAATCACGATGGAGTATGTTTTCTTGCCTTTATATATTCCGGGGTAGGTCTAACTCAAGGTTCCCTTGCTCCGGGGGCTTCACATCACCAGTTTCTTTCCTTAGAGTTCTTGGTTTCACTTCTTCTAAGTTAGAATCTTTCTTTGGGAGGTTTTCTTTTTGTGGCATTTTCATAGTGGAATAATGTCATATTCATTCATTTAGATAATAATTTCCCCATACTTCACACTTAACAATTTTCTTCCAGACTTTGAAAAAAGTGAATTGTATATTTTATAACATTTATAAAGTAATATTGAGTCTCTCTGAATCAGAAAAAAAAATATTGTTTCTTTTCAGTTGCAAAATACTCAAATCACTTTGTAAACTCAAATACATGAGGCTTATCAACCTGAACTTCCAGACCTACCATAAATCAACATTTCCTTTTTTTTTTAAGATTTTATTTATTTATTTGACAGAGAGACCGAGAGAGGGAACACAAGCAGGGGGAGTGGGAGAGGGAGAAGCAGGCTTCCTCCCAAGCAGGGGCCCTGATGAGGGGCTCGATCCCAGTACCCTGGGAATATGACCTGAGCCAAAGGCAGTTGCCTAACGACTGAGCCATCCAGGCACCCTCAACATTTCTTTATGCACAATTAGTTATAAATGAGGAAATTTAACAGACAGATCCTATGATTATTCTATGCTAAATTGTTTTTTGTAACTCTTCTTTAAATATGTTTTAACACTTCTCAGATAAGATTTCATACAGTCTCAATAGATGTATTATAAAATGCCAGAAGCTTTGGGTATGTGTTTCACATGATTGCCAATTTTAAAATAATAGTTCTTGTAGCTTATTTTAAAACAAGTATTTATTTTCCATTTCTAGTGTATAAAAAGAGTTGGCATATTTTAATTGGAAAAATAACTATAATGTATCACTTTTGTATTCCCTAATTTCTATATTTTCATATACCATTCCATTTAGCAATTTTTAATTTGGCACTTCTCTTATAAAACAGTAAATCAAAACTATTTAGAAAAAAATGTGGAGATGGTCTTTAGTATAAGACTTTCTGAAAGTTTAGTGAAATTCGTGCTTCAGAGTTTGAATGTTCCTATTTAAACTACTGTACATGAGTACTTACTTGATAAATTAGAGAGTCAAATTAAAATGGTAATTTTCTGCTATTTTCAGTGGTCTTAACATTTGCTACAAAATGCCCAACTGAGCATGAGAATTACCTAAAGAGCAGATTAAAATACACATGCTTGGGCTTTATTTACAACAATTCAGATTGAGAAGGTCTGGGCTAGTTTGGCTTTATTTTACTGAGAAATCCCCAGTTTACTCTGAGGCTGCTCATGGCCCACTCTGGAGTTTTGAGGGACAGATGCAGAGCAGAACAGAAAGTTACCTTTTCATCTTCCCCCTCCCAACTTTTAAATAGATCATTCCTACTCTCCTGATAATTCTATATTAAGAATATATGCAACTTTCATTTGATGAAAGAGCTGCATGAGTAAAAAGTTTGAATATTATTACATTATTCCATCATACATTATTCCATTTATTTCTAGAAAGAGAAAAATCAGAGAAGTTAATTCTATCTCTACAGAGAAGCCTGAGATATGATTAAATGTATTTACTCAAAAAGCAAGGCTACAGCTTAATGATATATCAGTGCATATTTTATTATATTCATTTCTAGAAAACCTGCACTATTGTTAACAAAAATTTTGGTTAGTACTACATTTGGCCAAGCCTCAAAGCAATGTAAAATACTGAATAATTATTAAGCAAATCCTCTTCAGTCTCCTTTCTTATTAAGGTAATATCAAGAAGACTTAAGTTGATAATTCAAAGAAAACATTAGCTCTTGTTTTCTGATTAGATATAGAAATTAGCAAAAGAATGTCACTTAAGAAGAAAAAAGGCAGGTAACTGGCAAAAATCATAATTTTTCCTAAAACCATCTGAAAACTACAGTTGCAAGGTAGGTAATTATATTACAAGAAGTGACAACAAAGGAAAAATGAGTCATAGCATTTGTTTCACTTTGGCAGTTTTCTGGAGGAAAAACTGACCACCGTACAAGCAGGTAAGAAGAAATCAGCTAAAATTTTACAGATCCTTAAAGCCTTGATATATAGGCTAACATGTTAGTTTTGAATCACTGGGAGCCAAAGACACAAGATAGTCTGCACTCACTCATAAATTCTTTCCCCTGATCCTTTGCTAGGTACTCACAAGAAAGACTGGGGTGGGGGTGGAGGGTGGGCAACGCCTGGGTGGCTCAGTCAGTTAAGCATCTGCCTTTGTCTCAGGGCATGATCCCAGGGGCCTGGGATAGGCCTGGAATTGAGTCCTGCATCAGGCTCCCTGCTCAGCTGGGAGTGGGCTTCTTCCTCTGCCCCTCCCCCTGCTCATGCTCTCTTTCTCTTTCTCTCTCATATAAATAAATGAAATCTTAAAAAAAAGAAAAAGAAAAAGAAACAAAGACTGAAGGGGGGGCAGGGCAGGGAACAGGTGAGAGTCCCCTTGGGAACTCAGTAGACAGGAGGTGATCAGATACTGCGGGACAAGAATTGAACATCACCTTCTTCCCTAGACATACTCCATCATGTAGCAAAATCTTAAAGGCACCGGTGGCAACAAACACTGTCACCTCCAGGGTCAAGGCAAATATTCATTGCTTTTGGTGGTTGGGTAAAAGCAAAAGTCCTCTACTTCTGAGGAGGATCAAGGAACCTTCTTTACGATAAAAAGGAAAGGCCTGCTCTTTCTGGGAGTCAGGAAACTCCTCTACTCAAGAAGACACAGACACAAAGCAGAAATTGGCTATCATTAGAAGAGTAGGAGTGTTGAGAAACTGAGCACTTGGGAGCACAGGTCCCTGTGGAAGACTGAAGTTGTGCCAGGAGAACAGAAGCTACATTGCTCCCACCAACAAGAAAATCAATCTACCACGGGGGGAGGGGTAAGAGTGTGCTGAAGGACCTCCTCAGGGGCACAGGTATGTGTTAGGACCACTAAAAGCTGAAGGTTGAGCGATAACAATGAGAAAAACCATTCAGAATCCCAAGCCACAGTTTAAGCACAAGGTAATAGCAGCCCTTCTCTGGAGGAACTGGACTCTGGTGAATTAATGGACAGGACAGAAATGGCAAAATGGAAATCCATCTCAGTCTCTAATTCATTTAACTCAATCTCCCACAATAATGGTCTGGCAGGTGAGGCTGCCCACTTCTAGGTATAAATAATATTGACTTTGGTCTTTTTCCTACATACGATGTCAGTGTTCAATCAAAATTACAGTACACACACACACACACACACACACACACACACACACACCAATATCATGGAATAAAGAATTCAAAATCATCAGATTTATTAGAGAAGCCAAATATTAAAACAATCAGATAGCAACTTTAAAGTAACCAAGATAAATATTTAAAGGATCTAATAAAAATACGGCCAACAGGAAAGAACTGAGGAGAAAGAACCAATAACAAGAAAAATAAAAATAAATACTTAAGGTTTTCATAAAAGAACCAGTTAAAAAGCAGGTATGATGGAGCATCATTAGAAAGCTTTTGCAGGGATGCAGATACACCAAAGAACATAATGGTTTCTCTCATACCTACAGTATAAATCCAATGTACCTACGTACTTAACTACAGACTCTTTTCCCATCTCTCTTTAATTCCATCTTGCCTCTGACTTCATGTCTTAGTACTCCAGCCCACATTATTCCCCTCTACATACTCCTTCAGAAAATTTTGTATATGCCACTCAATTGTCATTTAATTATGTATATTCTGATAATGTAATTAGTATCATCTCTCAGATTCTATCTAAATATGGAACAAGGATCCTAGGGATGCAGGAAAAAATTGTTCTGCTTAATTGGAGGGGAAATTTTCAAAAAGTTATTCAAATTGAAGGCAGAACTGACTTCACTGCTTCTATCTGAGCACCTCCAATGCCCTGTTACATCAATTTGTTCATCTATTTGTGTTCCTTTACTAGATTTAGTCCTTTGAGAGAACAGGACATTGTTTTATTCATCTTTATATCTGCTATATCTAGGACAGTGTGTACCATATACTAGCTACATAATAAATCTGTGCTGAATGAATACCTGAGTGAAAAGATGAAGGAAAATTTGCCTGTGGCCCCGCTGGTGTCCTTACCTTATTCTCCTACATTTTCCTTTGGCTTCAGTACAACTTAACTACCTGCTGCTGGCTAGATAGTCATTTGACCGGCTGGTACGTAGGTACTGTATGAACCCTTGTCTCCTTACATTCTGGAAGTCCTGGGAGAGGCTGCTTCCTTTAATATAACAACAATCTACATTGTTATTTTCATTTTTATATGACCTGAAAGGTAGGAAGTCTTCATTGTAATTGTTTTCTTCTTTATTTCTATCACTATGATATTAAGCTTAGATTTGCTTAGATGCCATTTACTCTGATGCTGATGAAGATTCTCTTTATGAGCACTTCTTTTCATTATCCTTATTATGTTTCATAGGTTTTTATGGTGGTATTTCATTATTTGGTGGTAAAACATGACTATTACAATTTTATCTATAGCTAATAGATATTTTCCTATCGATTGAAAATTTCTATTCTTAAAGTCAAATTTCTTCCCAGTTTCCTTTAAAAGAAGAGTATTCTGAAGAAGTTTATACTCAGAATGATGAATATTTAATGAAAAGATAGAGTACCAAATTTTAAGGAAATGTTGCTATAAGATTACTATGTGGAATATCTTCTAGTTCAACTATTTTGGAATTTCCAATTAGGGTCCTAGAGGTAGGCATGGATTACATTGTAGTTAAACATTTGCTGACAAGCCAGGCTTTCAATTTAGCTTTTGTGCATGAGTAAAGAAATTTGATCTTGTTTGGCTTTCCATTAGAGGATATTTTCCCATTTTCCCACTTTTCTCTGGAAAGTTTTTATACACAACCAAGGAAAAATTCTTTTGCCTCCCTATCTTTAGGTGTACAATTACAAGATGTGAAATAATTATTCAAATAAATAGATAAAACTGGTCAGTAGGAAAAGATGACCAATATTATTTTAAGAAGTTATTTTAAGGTACTGCTAAAACAAATCTGAATATTTACAAGTAAGCATTATATTGCAATAGTAATTAAGTATCAACAGCATATTACAAATTTTGTTCTTTTCAGAATACACTAAATATTTTAATGTATAGATGACAAATATTTTAATAAGTATCAATTGAATTCTCAATGTTTTCAATAAAATTTTCCTTTATATTAAAAAACAACAATAAAGCCAAAGCCATACTTTCAATTTTGCACTTTATTGTGGCACTGTCCTATGTACTTTTTTGTGAGGTAAAATAAGAGGCCCTTTCCTGAGGTAAGGTATCAAATATTATTTCATACATTTGCTTTGTCAATTGTTCAGAAAGTTTTATTTATCAAGTAATCTAACTTGAAGATTGGTAATCAATTTTTTTCATTTAAAAGAGATTTAAAGTATGTAACAATTGTTTTAAGCTAGTAGTTTGTCTCTGTAGATATTTAGTAGAGATATGAAACTGCAGACTTTTGATTTCAGCTCAGGTCATGCTCACAAGGTCCTGGGATCAAGCCCTATAGGCTCAGTGCTCAGTTGAGAGTCTGCTTAAGGATTCTCTCTCTCCATCTCCCTCTGCCCTCCCCCCTACTCGTGCTGTCTCTCTCTCACTCTCTAAAATAAGTAAATAAATCTTTAAAAAATTGTTATATAGAAAAATATGAAAATAAAGTTGGGGCTTTTAAAGTTAGTGTTTTGAACATAATATAAACAAATACTGGTGTTTGTTAGTATTTTATGTCCTTTCTTACTTAGTTTCAAAAATACTGAATGCCCAACATTTTGCCTCATTTACATAATTGTGTATATTCAAGAACAGCCTTTATGGTAAGGGATAATTATTTAACATTTATTCAGTCTCCCAGGGTAGTCTATGAGAAACTTTCCAATTAGATTTAACAGATTTGAAAAATATTACTAAGTACTTTTCCTAATCCAAGCTATGTGGCTATAAGGCAGTTGATTTCCTTTACTACATTGTTTATCAGAAAACATTTTTCCTTCAGAAGAAAAAAACCATTACTATCTATCTCAACTGCTCTCTCTCTATCACTGTGCATTAGTCTGTAATATTGCATTACCCAGCTCCTTCAATCACAGAGTCCAGATTTTTTTAATTTTATATATGTATATATATTCAACATGTAGATGAACTTTATACTTTTAATTCCATTTGATATATAGATGAATCTTATGCTTTTAAATAGAAATGCAGTATTTCAGTTTATGATTATAAAATATACGTCAACATAGGGTAAATAATCATATAGTAATAATGACATCCATAATCTTTTTGGTTTAAAACAACAAAGACTTCTTTATGTCTCATGAGACACGTTTATTACAGGTTTCTTGTGGGCTCTGCCCTTAATCTTCTTCTCTGTTGGACCCCGAATGACCAAGCAGCCACCATCTGAAGATTTGCTGAGTGTCAGTGCAAAGAGAAAATAGAGTAAAACACATCTAAGCTCTTAAGATTTCAGTCCAGAAATGACCAGGTAATGTATGCTAAAATTTATGGTGGATGCCAAACTTCATGGGCCAAGGGAAGTTCATCCTACCATGACCCTAGACAGTGAGGAACCAAAAATAGAGAGCAAACTGTACTAATATAGTAATTTATTTTGTAAGTCTCTTACTAATTGATCTTTTTTCTTTCTTTCTCTTTCTTTCTTTCCTCTTTCTGTTTTCTTTCTTTTCTTTCTCTTCCTTCCTTCCTTTTTTCTTTCTTTCTTCCCGTCCTTTCCTTGTTCCTTTATTTCCTTCCTTCCTTCTGCTGCTGGAAGCAATGCTGCAGTGCAAGTAATCCAAATTTAAGGACTTATTTCTAACCTCTAAGTTGTTTATACTTACATTTCTGCTACACTGCATCCATAGTAAATAATTTATATTGAAACATATTATCACATTTCTGAAATACTGAACACCCCAAGGTGTTGATGCTTAAAGTGACTGAAATTACACTGAATGATGTACCAATTAAGCATATTATTTTGTGAATATTCAGTAATTTAAGTTACATGGCTATTAAAACAGCATAATTAAGCACCATTCTATTATGAATATGGCAACAATAGTAACAGCACATTAACTGATTCCTATATGTTTCTTTAAATACATTTTACTAGAGTATTGTAGAGACTGTAAGGTGAACAAATCCAATGCATAATATAGAGAACAGCTTATATCTTATGTACTTGGTTCATAAACATTTATTAAAAACATCGCTTTTTAGAAGAAATCACAATTTATTTTTTCACATCTAAAACTTAGGTTTTGAGGGCGCCTGGGTGGCTCAGTTGGTTAAAACTTAGGTTTTGAGATTATTAAGAGTCAAAAAGAAAATCTTACTCATTAATGTAAAGGAGGATGCATTTATTTGTTAATTAAAAATATTGCCAGTTCTGCTATTACTACCTTAGCATATCATCAATAAAAGGCCCATGGGATATCATGAAGATTTTCTTCAAAAATATCTGCTTTGAAAGTTATCACAGAAGGAAGGGAAAAATGAAGGGGGGGAATCAGAGGGGGAGATGAACCATGAGAGACTATGGACTCTGAGAAACAAACTGAAGGTTCTAGAGGGGAGGGCAGTGGGGGGATGGGCTAGCCCGGTGATGGGTATTAAGGAGGGCACGTATTGCATGGAGCACTGGGTGTTATATGAAAACAATGAATCGTGGAACACTACATCAAAAACTAATGAGGTATTGTATGGTGACTAACATAACATAACAAAACAAAATAAAACAAAACAAAACAAAAGAAAAAAAAAGAAAAAGAAAGTTATCACAGAAGTACTTTTGATTCTGTGTAGTAGATACAGATGCTGTAGTTCCAGATTGTGTGACCCTGGTCAAGTATTTAATCTTGTTGGTCCTCAGTTTTCTCACTGGTAAAAATGGTGATAATAATGTCTCCTACCTCATCATATGTGGTGAATAGTAAAGACTTTAACATACGTAAAGTGCCTAAAGATTTGCCCTGCATATAGTTGTCATAATCTTCATCATCATATCATCATCATTATCATAATCATCATCATTATCTTCCAGGAATAGTAGGGTAGACTATTTCTGAAATCCTATTAGATATATCTCCTATTCTACTGCTTATCATTTTCTAATATCTAATATTCCAGTGAAGTATATAGACTCATTTTTGTCATGTTGAAATGACCATTGTTTGTTTTAATTTAGTTTGAGTCTTTATATTGCCTTTAGAAGTGTTTCTTTATGTAGATTTGACTTTCTGTCAATATATTCCTTCTGCTTAAAGGATATCCTTTTTATATTTCTTCAGTATATGAGTACTGGTAATGAATTCTCTCAATTTTTGTTTCTCCTTTATTTTTGAAAAATATTTTCACCACTTATAGAATTCTGGGTAGGCAGTTGCCTTCCTTACCTCAATACTCTAAATCTGTCACTCTATTGTTTTCCGGCTTACATACTTTCTGTACAAAGTTTGCTGTAATCCTTTGCTCCCTCCGCATGTCATGTATCTTTTTATCTCTGGCTGCCTTCAAGACAGTATCTTCATCAATGATTTTCACAAGTAGGAATATGATATGTCTGAGGTAATATAAATATATATATATAAATTTCTTTCTCTTTCAAACATGTATTTTGCTTGGTGTTTTCTGAGCTTCTTAGATCTGTATTTTGGTGTTTTTTTATTATTTTAGAAAATTTTCAGGGAGGGGAGGATGATCACAGTGGAGTAGGAGGACCCTAGGCTTATCTTGTCACATATACACTAGATAAGTATCAAATCATCCTAAATACCCCAGAAATTGACCTAAAGATTGACAGAACAAACAACTAAAGGGAGAGAGGAGGCCACATTGAAGAAGGTAGAAAGTGTGGAGACATGGTTTAAGGGAGAAATGGGTTATCGGTTCTGCAGAGGGAAGGGAGCCATGGTTGTGGAGAAGGGTAGGAGAAAGGAGCACATAGGGATACACACAAGGAGGACACTTCCCCAAAGCCACTGGCTTGGAGAATGAAGGGTCTGAATTTCATTCCAGGAGTTTTAGAGGTCAGTGGGCTTGGCTGGCATAGAGCCCAGGAACACTGAGTAGCTCCAGGAGAGAAGGCAGGCAAACAACCCCAGGTGGATTGAACAACCCCAGCTATCTGAAAAATGCCTGGGATCTTCTGGAACATAGTCCTGAGAGGCAGCATTCCTGGAGACACCTCTCGGGGAATGAGGGAGCTGGCTGGCACCACTTTCCTCCCCCACCCCTTATCATAAACATTGAGCCACCTGTGGGAAGCAGTGCAGCACTGACACTGGCTGCCAAACTTGCTTACACCAAGCCCCACCTTCCTACTCTCTGGTGGGGCTGCCCTTCTCAGTCAAGCAAGGCAGGCCACTCCCTGAGAAGACCAGCACAAACCCCTGCCCACAGAACATCTCCCAACCAGAGAGTTCTCTAGGGCCTCAGATCAGGTAAAATTGGTGTCTGTTCTCATCTCATAAGCAGACCAGGGCACACCTAGTTAAAACTCACCACATTCAGGCCAGGGACCAAACAGCAGGCAAGTTGAGCCTCTGAGTATGACTGGCCTAAAGGATAGAGCAGCGAAAATATAACAGCAGAGCCCATGCAGCACACACTGGAGACACACCCTGAAGCGCCATGCCCTGGGCACTACATGACCTGTTCTTCATAAGGTCATTACTTTCAGGAGCAGGAGACATAACTGGCTTTTCCAACACACAGAAGACGGCACAAACTTAGGAAAAAATGATAAGATGGAGGAATTTATCCCAAATAAAAGAACAAGATAAGGCCACAGCCAGAGATCTAAGTAAAACAAACACAAGTAACAGGCTTGATGAAGAATTTTAAGCAGCAATCATAAGGATATTCACTGGGCTTTTGAAAAGAATAGAAGACATCAGTGAAATGCTTAACACAGAGATAAAAAATTAAAAAAGAACCAATCAGACAGGAAGAATAGAATAAACGAAATTGAAAACAGGCTTGATGCAATGAATAGCAGGCTGGAAGAAGTAGAGGAATGAATTAGTGACATATGAAGACAAAATACTGGAAATTAGTGAAGCTAAAAAAAAAGAATTGAATTTGATGTGAGAATAGACTTGGGGAACTCAGTGATTCCATCAAATGTAATAACATTCATATTATAGGAGTCAAGAAGAAGAAAGGAAAGGGAGCAAAAAATTTATTTCAAGAAATAAATTTCAAGAAATAACAGCAGAAAACTTCGCTACTCTGGGGGAGGAAATAGACATCCAGATCCAGAAGGCACAGAGAACTCCCATCAAAATCAACAAAAGCAGGCCAACAACAAGACATACTGTAATTAAATTTTCAAGATATAGCAACAAAGAAAAAAATTTAAGAGCCACAAGACAAAGAAGTCCTTAACTTACAAGGGAAAACGAATAAAGCTAGCTGCAGATTTCTTAACAGAAACTTGGCAAGACAGAAAGGAGTGGCATGATACACTGAACATGCTGAGGGGGGAGAACACATAGCCACAAATACTCTATCCGGCAAGGCTACCATTCAGAATAGAAAGAGAGAACAGAGTTTCCCAGACAGACAAAAAATAAAGGAGTTCATGACCACTAAAACACCCCTGCAAGAAAAATCAAAGGGGGTCACTGAGAGGAAAAGAAAGAACAAAAGTTTAAGATAAGACAAGACAAGGAAGGAACAGAGAAAATTTCCAGAAACAATGACAGAACAAGTAATAAAATGGCACTAACTTCAAATCTGTCAATAATCACTCTGAATGTAAATGGACTAAATGCTCCAATCAAAAGGGTGTCAGAATGAATAAAAAAAAAACAATACCCATTTATATGCTGCTTACAAGAGACTCATTTTAGACCTAAAGACACCTGTAGATTGAACGTGAGAGTATGGAGTACCATTTATCATACTAATGGATGTCAAAACATAGCTGGAGTAGCAATACTTCTATCAGACAAACTAGATTTTAAACCAAAGACTATAACAAGAGGTGAAGAATGGCACTATATCTTGATAAAGGGGAAACTCCAACAAGAGGATCTAACAACTATACATATTTATGCCCCCAACTTGGGAGCACTCAAATATATAAAACAATTAAAAATAAACATAAAGGAACTCATTGATAATAATACAATAATAGTACGGGACTTTAACACCCCACCAGATCTGCAATGGACAGATTAAGCAGAAATCAACAAGGAAACAATGGCTTTGAGTGACACACTGGATCAGATGGACTTAACAGATACATTCAGAACATTTCTTCCTAAAGCAGCAGAATTCACATTCTTTTCAAGTGCACATGGGACATTCTCCAGAATAGATCACATACTGGCTCACAAATCAGCCATCAACAAATACAAAAAGATTGAGATCATACCATGCATCTTTCTGACCACAACTCCATGAAACATGAAGTCAACAACAAGAAAAAAATCTGGAAAGACCACAAATAAGTGGAGGATAAAGAACATGCTACCAAAGAATGAATGCGTCAATCAGGAAATTAAAGAAGAAATTAGAAACAAACACATAGAAATAAATGAAAATGGAAATATGATGGTCTAAAACCCTTGGGATGCAGCAAAAGTGGTCGTAAGAGGGAGGTGTATAGCAACACAGGCCTACTTCAAGAAGCAAGAAAAATCTCAGATATGCAACCTAACCTTATACTTAAAGGACCTAGAAAGAGAACAACAAATGAAGGCTAAAGACAGCAGAGGAAGAGAAATAATAAAGATTAGAGCAGAAATAAGTGATATAGAAACAAACAAACAAAAACAGTACAACAGATCAATAAAACTAGGAGCTGGTTCTTTGAAAGAATTAACAAAATTGATAAACCTCTAGCCAAATTTATCAAAAAGGAAAGAGAACATTCTCAAATAAATGAAATCACAAATGAGAAAGAAGAGATCACATCCAACACCACAGAAATACAAACAATTATAAGGGAATATTATGAAAAATTATATGCCAACAAATTGGGCAATCTGGAATGGATAAATTCCTACAAACATATAAACTGCCAAAACTGAAGGAGGAGAAATAGAAAATTTGCACAGATAATAACCAGCAAAGAAACTGAACCAGTAATCAAAAATCTCCCAACAAACAAAAGTCCAAGGCCACATGCCTTCCCAGGGGAATTCCACCAAACATTTAAAGAGAAGTTAATACCTATCTTCTGGAACTGTCCTCCCCCCCTCCCCCCCAAAAAAAGACATGGAAAGAAAATTTCCAAACTCATTCTACGGAGGCCAGCATTACTCTAATTCCAAAACCAGACAAAGACCCCACAAAAAAGAGAATTATAGGCAATATCCCTAATGAACAAGAGGCAAAAATTCTCAACAAAATACTAGCAAATTGAATCCAACAGTACATTAAAAGAATCATTCACTACGATCAAATGGGATTTATTCCTGGGCTATAAGGGTGATTTAATATTTGCAAATCAATCAGTATGTTATACTACATTAATAAAAGAAAGGATATGAATCATATGGGATCCTCTCAATAGATGCAGAAAAAGCTTTTGATAAAGTACAGCATCCATTCTTGATAAAAACCCTCCACAAAGTGGGAATAGAGGGAACAAACCTCAACATCATAAAGGCCATATATAAAAAACCCACAGCTAATATCCTCAATGGGGAAAAACTGAGAGCTTTTCCTCTCAGGTCAGCAACAAGACAGGCATGTTACCATTGTTATTTAACATAGTACTGAAGTCCTAGCCTCAGCAATCAGACAACAACAACAAAATAAAAGGCATCCAGATTTGCAATAAAGAAGTCAAACTTTCACTATTTGCAGACTACATGATACTCTATGTAGAAAAACCCAAAAGACTCCACCCAAAAGCTGCTAGAACTGATACACAAATTCAGTAAAGTTGAAGGATACACAGAAATCTGTTGCATTTCTATATATCAGTAATGAAGAAGCAGACAGAAAAATCAAGGAATCAATCTCATTTACAATTGCACCAAAACCCATAGGATATCTAGGAGTAAACCTAACCAAAGAGGCAAAAGATCTGTACTCTGAAAACTATAGAACAGTTATGAGAGAAATTGAGGAGGACACAGAGTAATGGAAAGACATTCCATGCTCATGGATTGGAAGAACAAATATTGTTAACATGTCATTCTACCTAAAGCAATGTACACATTTAATGCAATCCCTATTAAAATACCACCGGCACTTTTCACAGAGCTAGAATAAACAATCCCAAAATTTGTATGGAACCACAAAAGTCTCTGGATAGCCAAAACAATCTTGAAAAAGAAAAGCAAAGCTGGAGGCATTCCTGACTTCAAGTTTTATTACAAAGCTGCAGTGATCAAGACAGTATGGTAATGGCACAAAAACAGACACATACATCAATGGAACAGAATAGAAAAGCCAGAAATAAACCCACAGTTGTATGTTCAACTCATCTTTGACAAAGCAGAATAAGCAATGGGAAAAAGTCTCAACAAATGGTGTTGGGAAAACTGGACAGCAACATGCATAAGAATGAAACTGGACCACTTTCTTACACCATACACAAAAATAAATTCAAAATGGATGAACAACCTAATGTGAGACAGGAAACTATAAAAATCCTACAGGAAAACACTGATAACCACCACTTTGACATCAAATGAAGCAACTTCTTTCTAGATACATCTCCTGAGGCAAGAGGAAGAAAAGCAAAAATAAACAATTGGGACTTCATCAAGATAAAAAACTTCTGCACAGCAAAAGAAACAATCAACAAACCTAAAAGGCTACTTTCAGAATGAGAGAAGATATTTGAAAATTACGTATCTGATAAAGGCTCAGTATCCAAATTCTGTAGAGAATTTACCACACTCGGGGCGCCTGCGTGGCTCAGTCGTTAAGCGTCTGCCTTCGGCTCAGGTCATGATCCGGGAGCCCTGGGATAGAGCCCCGCATTGGGCTCCCTGTTCCGCAGGAAGCCTGCTTCTCCCTCTCCCACTCCCCCTGCTTGTGTTCCCTCTCTCGCTGTGTCTCTCTCTGTCAAATAAATACAATCTTTAAAAAAAAAAAAAGAATTTACCACACTCAACACCCAAAAAAACCAAATAACCCAGGTAAGAAATGGGTGTAAGACATGAATAGACATTTTTCCAAAGAAGACATCCAGATAGCTAACAGACACAGAAAAGATGCTCAACACCACTCATCCTCAGGTAAATACCAATCAAAACTACAATCAGATATCACTTCATACCTGTCAGAATGGCTGAAATTAACAACACACAAAACAAAAGATGTTGGGGAGGATGTGGAGAAAGGAGAACCCTCTCAACTGTTGGTGGGAAAGCAAACTGGTACAGCCAGTCTGGAAAACAGTATGGAGGTCCCTCAAATGTTAAAAATAGAACTACCCTACAACCTAGCATTTGTATTACTAGGTATTTACCCAAAGGATACAAAAATACTTGATTCCAAGGGACACATGTAACATGTTTATAGCAGCATTATCAACAATAGCCAAATTATGGCAAAAGCCCAAACGTCCAAAAACTGATGAATGGATAAAGATGATATGGTATATATACATAATAGAATATTACTCAGCCACAAAAAAGAATCAAATCTTGCCATTTGCAACAACGTGGATGGAGCTAGAGACTATTAAGATAAGTGAAATAAATCATTCAGAGAAATACAAATACCGTATGATTTCACGCCTAAGTGGGATTTAAGAAACAAAACAGATCAACATAGGGGGAAAAAAAAGAAAGAGGCAAAGCATAAAACAGACTCTTAACTATAGAGAATAAACAGAGATGCTGGAAGGGAGATGGGTGGGGGGATGGATTAAATGGGTGATGAGTATAAAGGAAGGCACTTGTGATGAGCAGTGGGTGTTATATGTAAGTGATGAATCACTGAGTTCTACTCCTGAAACTAATTTTTTTTAAAGATTGATTGATTGATTGATTTAATTTATAGCAATGCCTGAAAGCTAGGGGACTGGGAGAGGGAGAGGGAGAGAGAGAATCTCAAGCAGACTCTCCACTGAACATGGAGCTCAATGTGGGGCTCCATCTCATGACCCTGAGATCATGACCTGAGGCGAAATCAAGAGTTGGGCACTCAACCGACTGAGCCACCCATGTGCCTCTCATGAAACCAATATTATACTACATCTTAACTAACTGGAATTTAAATAAAAACTTCAAACAAACAAACAAAAAGGGTATATATAGAAGTAGATACCAATTCCAAAATGCCACTACTGTAACTGGGGAACTTAATGCCCATAAACATAGTTGGCTGAGGTAATGTTATCAAATTTCAACTCACAGCATTTTGTTCCTAAAGCAATCAGTAAATATGCCTACTTTAAAACCTGTTTAATTAAAATAATAAAAAGAAGAAGATTTAACAATATTGTGCATTGATTAAAGACAGTGTTTTCAATTTTATCCCCCTAGCAACAACACATTTAAAACATAAAAATTAAAACATCTTCCTCATATCAGTAAAACTAGTCTTTCCTCTTCCTTAATCTGAGAATTCTTAGGTTTTTTTCTTAAAGATTTTATTTATTTATTTGACAGAGACAGAGATAGCGAGAGCAGGAACACAAGCAGGAGGAGTGGGAGAGGGAGAAGCAGGCTTCCCACCAAGCAGGGAGCCTGATGCAGGGCTCGATCCCAGGACCCCAGGATCATGACCTGAGCCGAAGGCAGACGCTTAACGACTGAGCCACTCAGGCACCCCTGAGAATTCTTAGTTTAAGGAAGTATTTACCTCACGTAATATCTAGTTAAGAAAAAAATTTCTAATGAGCATCAAACTGCCATAGTATTGAATATGGATAATAATATTTTCTGGGATTTTTCACTAATCTTTAATAGAATTTATAACAAGTTACAACTGAGTTTTGTTGAGTCTTTCAACAAAATAAGGGACTCCACTCTGAATTTTTATAAATATCACAATTTTATAATTAAGCAAGAGGTAATATAATACAGATATTGTTTCCACTACTGAATACCAACACAGTCCAGGACCATATATTACTATATAGTGTTCTTAAAATTTTGACCAATCTGGGGCGCCTGGGTGGCATCGGGCTCACTGCTTGGCAGGAAGCCTGCTTCTCTCCCTCTCCCACTCCCCCTGCTTGTGTTCCTTCTCTCGCTGTGTCTCTGTCAAATAAATAAAATCTTTAAAAAAATTTTTTGACCAATCTTCAACCTTCAAGTGATGAATACAGTATAGATACTTAATATCGATTATGGATACTTAATACTGATTACTAGTTGTCATCACCACTGCACAGAACAACATGGAACAGTTTCCCACTGAAATTGACTGCTGTTTTTCTTTACATTATTAAAAGAGGCATCTTATATTACTAAAACGATATATACTAGAACTTGAATATGTTCACTCTAATATTTTCTTTATTTTTAAAACTCTGGAAGCCTGAATATTTTATTAAATTTAGGTATTTACATATTTCAATCCATAGTCCAAAAAATGTATAAGTGGTAATGATAAACTTCAGATCAGAGAATTTTATACAGTATGCCAAAAAATGTCTTGCCAATGACATTTTGCTGAGGTGACATTTCTTTCAAATAAGAGGTTATATTTAAGAGTGGAATAGGATACCTTAATTGTTTCTTAAACACTCCTTCTTATTTGGTAGTCTTCTGATTCAAGGCAAAATTAGGTGACAAATAATGCATTAACCAAATAAATATATAACTAAAAGTAATAAATAACTTAGACTACTTTATTGGAAAAAGTCTTATTATAAATTAAACATTGTAGGCATTTTTCTCTCTGTTCTCTTAGACAGAGTTCACTGCTCCTCCTCCCTTCCATGCTTAATGAAGGGCTTTATGGTAGTAATAAAAAATCCAAGCCCTTAGAAGTGTTGTTTGATGAGTATGCTGATTATTTGTAATTAAGTGTGTATTGTAGCTAAATGGCAATATGGGATCTACTTGGTTTGATCCTTTGTTATATAATTATTGTTTGAAAATTCAGTAAAATGCTAAAACAAATAAAGCTACTAATAATAAGAACAATTGATGAGTTTTTTGCGTGTGTTACACCCTCTGTCTCTAGACTGCGAAAGAATGCAGCTGTGTTGATTCATTATTAAAGAACTACTTGCAAAGTTAATCCCCAATCTACCAAATAAGAAATTAGCAAAACAACTCAATTGTTTTAACTCTTGATTATAAGTTTGATTACGTGAAAAATGATACTCATCCCTGTGATGTGATTCAATTTTGTCCTTCACCAGAACATAATTACTTAATAGAATTATCCTCTAGGTAATTTTACCGATGTATAAAACAATGAATTCTTATTTTAGCGTCAACATATAAGATTGCTGAATTTTGTATCTTTAAAAATATTTACAGATTTATATCTTAAACTCTTTTTTTTAAGATTTTATTTATTTATTTGACAGAGAGAGACACTGCGAGAGAGGGAACACAAGCAGGGAGAGTGGGAGAGGGAGAAGCAGGCTTCCCACGGAGCAAGGAGCCTGATGTGGGACCTGAGCCGAAGGCAGACGCCTGAAGACTGAGCCACCCAGGTGGCCCTACAGATTTATATCTTATGAGAGAATTTCCAAATGACCAAACTGTCAATCCTAGGCTCATTAACAGGTAAGTAAACTGTAAAATCAATAACAAAATCTTCACTATACTATGGATTTCATTATAGTAAAATAGCATATTTCCCCTGGATTCAATGTACAATTTACTTAGAGAGTAAAATACTAGATTTTTGTCCCCCAACAGAATTAATAAGCCATTGTCATATTACTTTATTAAGGATTTTTTCTCATTTAAGAATATGAAGAGTTTATGAACTTGCAGACTATTTTATGAAGTATCACATTATCTATATAATTATAGTTTGCTACAAATAATGTTCTAATTTTGTTATATCTAAAGTTATATCAACCCGTTTCCAGTTTCTAATTTTTAACCTTAGTTTTATGCTTGTTTTTTCACAATACCATATGTTTATTATATTCTGAAGTTTAAGCCTAACAATTTCCTTTGAAAAGATTTTTATAGCTGTTTAAGTTGAGTGAAACTCCTTTCAACCTGTGATCCACTGATTCCTTGGGTATACTTCCATGATTAATACCAAGTACTGTACAAACTATTGGATATCTACCGACTACAAATGAATATCGCTTTACATTGAAAGTCAAGAAGTGGGATATTAAATGGTTTCCCACAGTCAGTTGCTGCAAAAAAGAAAATACTTTATTCCATCCAAATTTAATTAGAGAATTATTTCTAATGATTAAAGTATACTTCTTTTTTTTTTTTTCCCTCACAGAAGATAACACCATAACTGAAAATGAAGAGAAGGGAGAGCCAGCTCTGTGCAAATCTGGGAGAATTAAAATTTTCAGCTGACATCCAGCAGAACTTAAAAATTGCAAAGTTTCTTTAGAAAGACTATATTCAAAACTCTGCTTTAAGAACAAACCAAAAAACTGCAGATGGTAAGAGAATGAACATATTATGGATAATTATAAGGGTCTCAGTGCATGAAAGCCACCCACTCAGTTGCAGATGTCCCTTGTAAATAATGAGCACAGGAGAAGGAGATGATCAGCGAAACTTGGGCCATGCCAGAGAAATCAAAGAACTCTGAACATTGACTGTCATCTAAGAGAGACTGGAAAATCACGTGTCTACTATTCAGTTTGTCTTTTAGGCTTGAACATAAATTCCAGCACTTTTCTCCATCACCCTATCTATCTGCCAACAAACATACACATGTTACATTCATTTTTAAAATATTACTCTATTTATTTTACTCATGGTACTCATCACAGTCTGGAATTATCTTATTACTTCATGTGATTGTTTACATACTTCTTGTCTTTTTTGTTTTATTCACCACTAGAAAGCAAACTCTATGAGGAAACGTTATTAATGTTCAATATATGCAGTGTTTCTTCACCACTAGAAAGCAAACTCTATGAAGAAACGTTATTAATGTTCAGTACATGCACTGTTTTACACAGTGGCTATTAGTCACAAGCAGCTATTTAAATTTAAACTTGAATAATATGAAAAAAAGTTCCTTTTCCATATTTTAAATGTTTAGGAGTCACATATGGCTTGTGGCTACCTTATTTGGCTTCATAAAATTTTACTTCTATTAGTGGTTATGTTTGTAGTTTGAAATAATTTTTTAACCAATATTTTTCATTTACCAACACAAAAGAAAGTCAGCATTAAGTCTTCCCAAGTCAAAGGAGGAAATTAATTCCCTGGCTCTTACTTCTTTTTGCCCTCCTGAATTACACTTCAGTCAGTTTCCTGACTGGGACGGGGGAATCTAGATGTATGGAAAACTAGAATTTCATAACATTGTCTCTGTAGTTTCTCTCTGAATTTGTTGAAAAGTTATCTGCAGCCAGACAAACAAAATTGAGAGATTATGTGTCAATGATTTGTTTCCATAACTGTTTTTCCTGGAATTTGGGTATAAATTCTCACTTTGGTGAGGTTTTATTTGGAATGAAACTCTTCCACTCATCGAGTTTATATTGTAATTTTGTCTGTATGTTTACATTGCTTCTGAACCCTAAGGAGGTTGGCTTTCATACCTCACTCTTCCTTCTAGGATTCTGGACTGGGGAAAAAATGAAATTATGCTAGTATTTGGCCTACCATATTCTCCTTCAGTTCTACAACTCTTGTCTATCAGCAAGGGTAAAATGATTTCTAAAAGGGGTAGAGTAGCTCACCTACTTCTTCAGCACTCTTTTCAAAACTGATAAATACTAATACAATCTAACAGAAAGGCACCCACTTTTGAGAGGTCATTCTGTACGGAGTCCAGAAAGTTTTAATTTGAGCTTATTTAGCTTCCTTTCAATATAACCCAAATTTTAATGTAACATGAGGTGAATGACTTTCTGTAACTTCATTTCTTTTCTATTGTTATTTTTTCTCATTTAAATATATACTGGATAGTGGTATTTTTGTAAAATGTGCTAAATCTGCCATCTTTCCCAAATTTCTAAGGTTCTCTTGACCCCAAAACTAAATTAGGAAAAACAAATCTAGATGTTTTTACGTGTAGTCAGTTGGAAATCTTACATCCAACTTAAAAAAAATGCCATTAATGAAATTATGTTCTTTTGTCCACAGCCCTTCAAGCTAAAGTTTGCTTTGTTGAAATACATTTCTTTAGGCAATATATGTTGAAATAGCTCTGCATTTTTCTTATTATTACTTATATTTTGCTACTAAACTTTAGAAAAAAAAATTTGTCTTATTTCCAGCCTAAAAAGAATCTGGCACATAATATGTACTCAACAAATGTCCAATGAATCCATGAATGAATGATGATCCAGTTAATTAGTGCATCTATATGAATGTTCTTTTATAGACAAAAAAGGAAACTACCCAGATTCTCTTTTATATCTAAAACAATAAAAAGATGTAAATAAAAAATAGCAGAGATTATTAGTGAAAAGCTGTACAACTACCTTATTGACAAATGGCAATTTTAAGTTTTTATTTATACAGGCAACATGAGTAAATCAATTTTGATTTACATATTTAAAAAATATGATAGGATATCATCAGGGTTAGGATAAGATGCAGAGTAGGCAATACTGTCTAATGACAGGAGCTGTAACATTCCAAGTCTACCTAAATGGCCTTGTCAGTAGGCACATGAAGTATAAGGAAATAAAGTTCACATTAGAATTTCTGGAAGTTCAATGTTCAAGGTTGGAGTAATTCTATATTTGGATTAAGGATTCTGGCTGGGGATCACCTCATATGAGTAAGTCTACCCTATTATATATAGAGTCTGAGATAAGACTAAAAATGGAGGTCCACATGCCACCTGACTAAATATTTAATTTGTAAATTAATGAGTTTAATAAAATGTTTCATAACAGATATTGTAGCCCTGTTCTGACAAATATATCTTCATAATGAAAAAAATAGAAAATCTAGTTTTAAAGTGAAACATATCAAAGATGACAAATCTTTGTATTTATTTCTAATAGTTCTCTGGATAGCCCCTATTTAAGAACTGTTAAATGTGGGAAATTTTGCTGTCCTTGCAACCTAACAAATTAGCCTGCCTTACATGGACACTGAAAGAAGACATGAGAATCTTGGGCTGGAGACAAAGGACCTCATTACTCACAGCATTAGAATAACCAGAATGCTATCACTTATACCAGATTATTGAGCCCAATTCCCACATGGTGACAGGACAAGGGCCACATGATGCCTGGGCATGCAGCGACTTGTAGTACAGGAGTGAAAATCTGACCATAGGAAATCTCAATCTTTTAAGGGAGCTGGAAACAAACCTGTTCAAACTTGGCACCTGAGAGAGACATTATTCTGAATAGAAAAATTCTGTCCTCTTTCCTGGAAGAACACACTATCGCTATCTCCCAAGTCTGTCTGCCATGCAAATATTTTTTAAAAAGTAGTCTGTAATAAGAAGAATGACAGTGTCTCTGTTGGCAACATGTGTAGAACTATGAGTCATCCATGGAGAATTATCTCCTAATCATCTTACAATGTTTGAGTGAATAAAAAATAATTAACAAATTACTATATAATTATTTCATAAAAATTGTTATTTATGCCTTAATTTCAGCAAAATCACTAAATATGTTGTTAAAAATAACCTTTCCAGGGAACCCTCCTACACTGTTGGTGGGAGTGCAAGCTGGTGCAGCCACTCTGGAAAACAGTATGGAGGTTCCTCAAAAAGTTGAAAATAGAGCTGCCCTACAACCCAGAAATTGCACTACTGGGGATTTACCCCAAAGATACAAATGTAGTGATCTGAAGGGGCATATGCACCCCAATGTTCATAGCAGCAATGTCCACAATAGCCAAACTGTGGAAAGAGCCTAGATGTCCATCAACAAATGAATGGATAAAGAAGATGTGGTATATATATACAGTGGAATATTATGCAGCCATCAAAAAATGAAATCTTGCCATTTGCAATGACATGGATGGAACTAGAGGGTATTATGCTAAGTGAAATAAGTCAATCAGAGAAAGACAATTATCCTATGACCTCATGAATATGAGGAATTTGAGAAACAAGACAGAGGATCATGCGGGAAGGGACAGAAAAATGAAACAAGATGAAACCGGAGGGGGAGACAAACCATAAGACACTCTTAATCTCAGGAAACAAACTGAAGGTTGCTGAAGTGGAGGGGGGATGAGAGGGATGGGGTGGCTGGGTGATAGACATTGGGGAGGGTATGTGCTATGGTGAGCACTGCGAATTGTGTAAGACTGATGAATCACAGATCTGTACACCTGAAACAAATACATTATGTTAATTAAAAAAATTACCCTTCCACATAGTTTTGTTCAATTGAAAGTAATGCCAAATTACATATTTTTTTCTGAGTCATTGTAGTTCTTATGTTGTGTCCTATTAACATTAATTTGGGAAAAAATGTTACTATTTGGGGAAGTTGCAATGAAATTGTCTATAAAATTCTTGAAGCAATTCTTAGATTCAGAAATAAAGTAGGATTTTGAAGTTGAGACCAAATTCTGAAATGGAGTTGTAGATGTTATCATCCTAAAACAGAAATATTTTAATTTCATCACAGAAATCACTAACTTCTATTGCAGTTTTTACCATTTTTAATAGATCTAGATTTGTACAATAACTACATTCATCATCACAAATGTTTCATTTAGACACATATATGAATTATTCAGTATTGCAAAATATTCAAGTGTCATGATATTTGTTAATTACAATTCATCATTTGTAGATTCTTTTAGAACCATGAATTAGCACACAAAAAGCAGTAAAAGGGCAAATGGCATTGATACTTCATCAAATCTATAACATTTATGTCCTATATTAGGAAGGCCCTATCATCAAGTTTACTAATCTTTCCTTCTGCTGTGTATAATCTGCTATTACTCCTCTCCAGTGAACTGTATAGTCATCCCTAAAATTTCCATTTTTTGTTTCTATAGAATTTATTTTCATTATCGTTATACTTTCCTTTAGATTCTTGAACATCTTTATGTGTTTTTTAAAATTTTGTTTCTCAATTGTAGGCATTGATTTCTAGATGTGTTTCTTCTAATTTATTATTATCAGGTTATTGGTTAGATTTTCCTGGATCTTCATGTGCCTAATATATTTTGATTGAATGCTGGACATTATAAATGTTACATTTTTGAATATATGAAATTTTATACTTTCTTGATTTTTTTTGGCAGGAAGTTAAATTATTTGTGGATTAGATTGATCCTCTGAAAGCTGGCCACATCCACTGTTAGAATACATCTACAGTAGTCTTTACTTCAGGAATGGTTTATCACTACTCAAAATGTATGTAAGCCATTTCTGGTGACTCTACTTATAGCCATGAGTATTCAATAATATCTCCCTCTCCTCCTTGTCTCAATTCAAATGTCTTCCTATACTATATGAGTTTTGATTACTGTTTAGTTTACAGATCCAAGGTAGTTGCTCATTGTCCTGTCTTGCGCAGTATCATCCTTTATGGTTATATAGCTGACTAGTCTTCTGGTGAACACTGGAGAGGAGTCCACATAGATTTCTGGAGCTCTTTCTTCTGTGTAACAATCTTTTATATGTATTCTACACCATATATCCCCACTGCCTATGAGCTCTGATCTTTATCTTCTTTGTACGGAGATGATGTTTCCTCTGATTGATTTCCCCCTCACTATACTAGAGTCCAGAAAGTGCTTCTAGGCAGTCAGCAAGCTAGAGTAATCATAAAATTCATCTCATTTGTTTTTCTTCTATTGGGATTATAGCTCTGTACTGTCTAGTGTCCAATGTCTGAAAACATTTTCTGGTTGTTTATGGCAGGAGAGCTAGCCTAGTAACATATACTTGAATATTCTTTTTTTTTTTTTTTAAAGATTTATTTATTTATTTGACAGACACATAGAGAGAGAGCACAGATAGGTAGAGCAGCAGGCAGAGGGAGAGGGAGAAGCAGGCTCCCCGCAGAGCAGGGAGCCCAATGCAGGGCTCGATCCCAGGACTCTGGGATCATGATCTGAGCTGAAGGCAGCCGCTTAACTGACTGAGCCACCCAGTGCCCCTTGATTATTCTCTGAAGCAGAATAATTTGGTTCCTTTTTGTATTTTCCATTTTTCTCTCATAATTTTCCACCTCTTACCTCTTGATGCCTGTATTTTTCTTTAAATCTTTGACCTTATATATAATAGCTCTTTTAATTTTCCTATCTGCTAAATTTTAGTGACATCCTTAAATCTCTCTTGACCTTTTCCTTTAAGCTACAGATGATAGGATCCTTCTTCTGTATATGATTATCAGTTTGTGATTATATACTGGTCCTTATGGATGTTACATTGTTGAAAGTCTGGGTTCTGTTGGTTTCCTTTGAAATTGATGAATTTTGTTCTTACAGAAAATTCATTTACAATTCTAGTTGAGTCTTGATTATAGAATTTATTAGGGTAGTTTTGAAGTAGCCTTACCTAGCATGACAGTAGCCTTACTTCTATAGAAAGGGCTTTCTGTCATTTCTGTTGAATGTCCAGAGTGAGCATGAAGTCTCTCCACACTGGCTATATGAACTCCAGTGTATCCAGAATTTTGTAACCTCCAGAATTTCTATTTGGCATACAGTTCTTCGGTAGTTGTCCTCCGCCAAGTTTCATGCAGTAACAGACTGTGCGCGTTGCAGATTAATCTTCAGCCAAAGGCTCAAAGGATCCCTGTGCAGATTTCTGGTGTTCTTTCTCTGCATATCTCCTTTTTTCTCTCATATCCTGCTTTCCAAATTTCAGCTGCCTCAGGAGTCCCATATTCCAACTGTTGATTTCCTCTTCTCAGGGAGACTGCTTATATCTTCTTGAGCTCCTCTTCTTTTATCATGGTTCAGAAAGTTTACCCCACCCTTAGTTGAATTCTTGGTGAATGTGATGCTTACTTAATGCGTTTCCTTTCTCTTACAGGTAAAAGCCTTGTTCCATGTGTTGTTCAGGAGCTAAAGAGTGTTTCTTTGTATAGTTTTTCCAGTTTTATAGTTGTTTAGAGTGCTGTGGAGGGGAGACTGGTACCTGCTATTCCATATTTGAAGGATATTTCTTCTGAGTATACAATTGTGAATGGCAATGTTTCCAGCATTTAAATATATCATCAAACTGTAATGTATCTTTGATTGCTCCTATTAAAAAGTCAGCCATCATGGGTGTTATACGTAAACAATGAATCATGGAACACTACATGAAAAACTGATGTAATAATGTATGATGACTAACATAACATAATAAGATAAAATTAAAAAAAAAAGTTCAGCCATCAATATCAGTACTCCTCTGAAGGTAACAAATACATCTTTTGGTTCTCTGGTTACTGTCAAAGTTTACTCTTCATCTTTGATTTTCAACAGTTTCACTTTGATGTAATTGCATATGTCTTTTTAAAAATATTTATTTTGCATAGAATTGAATGAAATATTTGCATCTGCATGGGATTCACAGAGAAATTTTCATCAGTTTTTTAAAAATTATGTGCTGTGATTTATTCAAACATCTATTCGATGTCATTTTCTCTCCCCCCTCTCTCTCTGGGGCTCAAATTTTGCATATGTTAGAACATTTGATAGTGTCTCACATGTTTCTTGCATTTTACTTTATATCTTTACTTTTTAGTCTATTTTCCATCTTCTCTTTCAGGTTTTTATCATGGTTCACATATTAGTCATAAAGTCCCTATCTGATAATTTCAATATCTGAATTATCTGTGGGCCCTCATCTACTATCCTTGATTTATATTAATTTTCAGTCATTTCAATCTCTTTTTAGTATTCCTCTTAAGTATGGTGAACATTGTTGAAATACACTCGTGAAAACATTGATAATGTTTTCTTCTTCCAAAAGGGCAAACTTTTCTTCTATAAGCTTTAGTATTCTGGTGATTAACTTGATCTTGTTGTGTCTAGATTTAAGGCTTTACTAGGGCTTGTCTATTCAGTTTGTCCTTCCTTATAAGGTGTAGTCCTTATTCATAGGCACCATACTTATTTCTTGGGTATAGTCTTTACAGCAAGACATTTTGGGAGTTTTAACCAGTGGTCTACGATATTGATTAGAGTTCATACACTTTGGTAAAGTTTTAACTCTGAAATCTATCTCCCAGTATTCCATAGCTACTCAAATTTTTGTTCATTTCTTTAGCCACATGGTTGCTGTTCTAAGTTGTGTTTCTTTGAGATTTACTTAGCACATGTGTAGTAAAGGAGTCAGCCAACAGGCAGAAGAAATTTTTTTTTACAGGTTTTTTTAGTTTTACTCTCCTTTTCTATAGTTTTCACCACTCTGGAATTTTTCCTGAGTTCCTGATAACACTGACAGCCCTGAACACAACCTCTGCTGTCTTTGACCAGGTAATATGATGCTTTGTTCTTTGTCTCTATTCTGCCACCCTTGAAGTGGAGAACAAACTTTGGAAAAAAGCTGTGATATCTGATACCTAAAGAAAGAGTGATGCTTAAATTGCAAATGGGTATTAATAATATCATACAGAGTTGTGGAAATGCTCTGATAATAAATGTACATGGTCCAAGACAATGATACTGAGTATAGTTTTAAGAATGCATATAGATAGGTAAAGTTTACTGATAAGTGAATTTATGGTCCATAAAGATGTGTATTAAAACTTACATAAAATAAAAATTCCACCTACAACACCGATAACTGAACACTCACCCTTTAACTGAAGGCAGTAGATTAAAATTAAAGCTAATGCTTCAAATAATAAATGTGATACTTTATTTCACAGATTTTAAAATACTAGCAATGATTACATAGTGGCACACATCAATGGGTAGATGAGGTATTTGATTTATTCTGCCTCACTTTTGGTTTAATGTTTGTTTGTTTTAAATATGTACTGCTGACTACTGCTAAATATCAAATAATTTGATTTAAAGCTTTTCACATACATATAATTCTCTAACACAACTTTGTCTCTCAGGGGATCCTTTTTTATCTACTTTCTATCATTTCAACATACTTGCCTTTTCTAGCCATCATTTAATATAATAATTTCTTTAGATGGAAAGTGAAAGTAACATATATATCATGATTCCAATATCTAATACTTGGTTAGCAAGTAATATTACTGATATTTGTTGTAATTTTCTGCTGGATGCTTATTAGATGTAATATTGCATTGTAGAGAACAGTGACAGCAGGGACAAACTGGAACCCTCCTCCCCCATACATTTCAGAAAATACAGAAAAGGGGATTTTTTTTCTTAGAAAAAAAATTAATAATTAAATCCTTAAAGTTAAAAAAAAACTTTTGACACTTTTAGGTAACTTGCTTACAATGAATTAATGTTTTAGGTAAAATAATATCTAGCAAACACCATTTGGGTGTATAAACTCTCTTTTGGCATGTTTTAAGAAAGTATCATTTCCAGGATTTATGAAGTGTGCTCTCTTGAATTCTGTCTTGGTTTTGTTTAGGGTTATATGTTCAGTTCAAACACACTCAGAATAGAAGTTGGGCCTCTTTGTCAGCGATGCAAATTGAGAAGCACCCAACAGTTCTACCTTAAAATGTTTGTTGAGAGATTAATTAGACATGTACAGAGGGTAGTGTATGAAAACTTTATTATAATAGAATTTTTTATACAAGTGAAATATTTATATTATAGCAAAATTTGGTAGTGGGTTAAAAATTTAAGTATAGCTTCACACATTTACTCATGAGAAAAAAAGAATACTCTAGGAAAAAATATATCAAATAAATTTGAGAGATTTAGTATAAAGTTGAACCATGTGAAACTGTCATAAAAAATGGTTGAGTACACTCTAATTCATGCAGAAAGATCAGGTAAGTTGTGGTTTTAATGTCCCAGAGAGAGAACATTACAGCCTGGACTAGTTGGTGACAATGAATATGAAAAAAATAAAGAAGCATTTAAGGAGAAGTGAAAGGATTTGGTAACTGGATGTGAGGTATGAGGAGGGGAACTCTAGAGTCAAGGATGACTTTCTTGTTTTGACCTAGACACATGAGCAGATTGTGTGTTATTTATGAAATACAGAACACTAAAATAGAAACAGTTTTGTTTTGAAGGGTGGGACAGCGATGATAAGTACAGCAGAATTTTGGTCATGTTCATGTGGTATTTGAGTGCCACAAAGATATCCTAGAGAAGAAACTTAGGTGGTATTTGGAGAAGTACACGTAGCAGTCATGGACATGTTTGCTCTTGAGGCACAGAAGTTGTGTTGAAACATAAGAATGTATGAGATCATTTGTGAAAGTGTGTAGAGTAAGGTAAGAAGGCCTACAACAATTCCGAGAATTACCAAAATTTAAGAAGGTAGCAGAAACCAAAAACTGGCCAAAAAAGAATATTCAATGTTGTAGAAAACCAAGTGAGTTGTTGTGCCATAGGGAAAATTAGAGACTGTTTTGGGTGAATGACCAATACTGTCAAATAATACAGAAATTCCAAACAACATAGTGGTTGAAAAGCATCCACTGGATTTAATCTCAAGGAAGTGATTTGTGACTATGACACAAGCAATTAAAGTGGAGTAGTTGAAGTATTTCCTTTGCTGGAGTGGGATGGAGTAGGTAATGAAGTACTTAGAGTCACTGAAGATGATGAAAAGATCTATATTTATTTACATGGAAATGTGTTCATAATGTATCAATAAATTTTTTAAACATCAGGTTACTAAGTAGTATTAAAATACAATCTGTTTAAAAAAGAATGTGTGAATATGCACATAAAAGTATAAAATGACTGTAAAAAGTGAGAATAAACTGTAGACCACAGTTTGCTTAGAACTTTATATTATTACCTCAGAGGCTTTGTGTGAGAAATAAATGGGATAAGAAAACCACAACTTAGGTAAGTCTATGATCACCCAATGATTTAATCAGTGGAACTACAATTCTATTTAGGAAGTCTTGCCCCTCTCCTCCCAAAAGACATCAGTTTGCTAAAGTTATTTTCAGGATTAGATACATTTGTAACTATTTTGTAATGTATGTGCATAAAAAAAGAA
Source organism: Eumetopias jubatus (assembly GCF_037043125.1). NCBI lineage: Eukaryota > Metazoa > Chordata > Mammalia > Carnivora > Otariidae > Eumetopias > Eumetopias jubatus. The sequence goes on along the minus strand of NW_028274811.1, from coordinate 82,940,009 downwards.
AACTTTAAAATAAGTCATTATAACTATAGAAAAATCTTTATTATACAACCTTTCTCATAACACAAAAATTCAAAGTTCTGGATTAATGGGTCAGTTTTCAAATAGACTAAATGATGGAGAAAAAGTACCCAAAGAAAAACATGTTTATATTTTCAGTAATAATTATTCTAGCATGTCCAGACAAGTTAAGTAAATGTTGAGTTTTTTGAAAGTGTCTTAAAGTTTAATAAAAATATCAATATGTTTAGGGGTGCCTGGGTGGCTCAGTCGGTTAAGTGTCTTGACTCTAGATTTCCCCTCAGGTAATGATCTCAGGGTTTTGAGATGACTCCCCTCAGTGGGGAGTCTGCTTGAGATTCTCTCCCGCCCTCTCCCTCTGCCCCTCAATCCCACTCTCTCTCTCTCTCAAATAAATAAATAAATCTTTAAAAAAAGAAAAATATCAATAGGTATAAAATTTTAAAATCTGAAATATTATGAAATATTATTATATTATATTAAATAACAAGGACTATGCCTTGTTATATAATGGGGGAGTTCAAACATGTTAAAACTTGGTATGGATGTAAGGTCACAATTATCATACATTCCTCTTTACAGCTGTGACATCGGCTGTGAAAACCGATCATGGCATCCCTACTGAAATTTCTGTAGATTGATTGTGCTGGTTCAGCTTCGATAAAAGGTCAGCAAATGCAAAGTGAAGTAGACATGTTAGGTCAAAGAAACACTCACATGCATGATGTAATATACTTTATTTCCTTAAATCACGGTTAGATTATTATACCATTTCTACATTTTGCTTCTAACACACTATGTTTAATTATAAACTGAAAAATAATTATAATTATAATCCTTTCCTATCATGAAATAATGAAGACTAATTTATCAATTTCAAAAAAGTTTTGAATTTGGATATTATATACTAATTATATTTTATAGTTATTTTCTTATAGTTCTATGAATAGACTTTTAAAATCCTGAGACACACCCACATGCACACATACACACACACACAAGCTCTGTGAAGACACAACTATTTGACAAAAAACAATATAAACAGTGAAGTTTTTATTCATAACAATGAATGCAGAAAAATCCTAGGTCTTAGTAAATAGCACTCCTAAAAATTTTCAAGTATTTTCCATCCTGCTCCAGGATTTAAAATGAAGATGAGCTGGCCACTTTCATGGTTTGGTTTAATAGGACCAATTCCTCAATAGCTTTTTCTCTGCAGATAATTTTTCACAAAAAAAGCATTCCCCCAATGGCCTCCATTACTGTGATTGACAGAGAATATGTGAGAAGGTGTCTCACATGCTACCATAGTATAAGAAGCAGTATTCCAGTATTACCATTTTTGAAGTGGTGGCAGATGTAAATCAAATTAGCATGCAAAGGAGAAAAATCTCTTTGCCTAGATACTGCTTCAACTTCCTTTCAAAGTGGCTATAGTAAGAGCTCATTTGGCATTTTGCAGTTTTGTCTCCCTTATTTGGATCAGAATTAGCCAGTACTAGGTAAGAGAATATGTTTTGAATATTGCCATTGTGCAAATTTATATGGTGGAGAATGATTAGTTATTATTTTAGCCATGAGAACTTATTATACGAGATTACTGAAAATGCCTTCACAGAAAAACACAAACTGAAGGTAAAGGCTACAGAAGATTTGCTCCTATTTACAAGGACATTTTCATTTCACATTATAACAACTACCTGGTGAATAACTATCACATAATTAAAGAGGAGTTATAATAATGACACTGGAATTAACTTTTGTTCGGACACTTCTTTTTTTGTTTTGTTAAAAAATCTTTCTATGGACAGGAAATATTTAGTAACAATCTAGACTATGCTACAGCTTTTTATAAATTATGCCCATTCCCATAGATTTGTAAAAATATAACTTTATTTTTATTAGCACCTTTACCCAGCTATCCTTTCCATTAATATGTTCATGTTGCAGATTTTGAACTAAGGTCTGCTTATTCCAAAGTCATGAAACATGCTAGCCTTTTGAAATTGCTGCAAACATTAAAATAAATATTTTGGTAATATGAAAATCATCGTGGTGAGTCTTTTTAACTATAATACCTAACCCCAGTACCTCTGAGACTGCTTATTTTCTTTACAGTACTTTAACACAGTCTGAAAAATTGGTAATATATTTTTCATCTCTATTTTTGTCTCTCTTCACCTTGAGGGTAGGGACTTTATGGTTTGTCCTATTCATCACTATATTCCCATTATCTAGAGCATTTCTTGACACCAGGCAAGTGCTCAATAAATGTTGGTTGAATTTTAAAAGATACTTTAATAGATGAAAATTTCAAATTTATTTCATTCCTAGAGTTTCATAAATCTTATACTGTTTTAATTGTAAGCAACGAAAATAAAATAAATGTTTGTAAATAGCACTCAGGTATGGGGCACCTGGATGGCTCAGTCACTTAAGCATCTACCTCTTGGTTTCCCCTCAGGTCATGATATCAGGGGTCATGAGAATGACCTCCACAACTGGCTCCAGACTCAGTGGGGAGTCTGCTTCAGGATTCTGTCCCTCTGGCCCTTCCCCCACTCATTCTCTCATGCCCATAACATTGCAGGCTCTCCCTCTCTCTCTCAAATAAATAAATAAAGCTTTAAAAAAATAGTATTCACGTAATGGCAATAAAACACAATATACTGAGAACGTTAAAAAAAAGATGTTCTAAGGATGTGGATATTTGTAAAGTATTTTTTTTATTTATTATTACATTATGTTAAACACCATACATTACATCATTAGTTTTTGATGTAGTGTTCCATGATTCATTGTTTGTGCATAACACCCAGTGCTCCACACAGAACATGCCCTCTTTAATACCCATCACCAGGCTAACCCATCCCCCACCCCCCTCCCCTCTAGAACCCTCAGTTTGTTTTTCAGAGTCCATCATCTCTCATGGTTCATCTCCCCCTCCGACTTACTCCCCTTCATTCTTCCCCTCCCACTATCTTTTTTTTTTAATGTATAATGTATTATTTGTTTCAGAGGTACAGGTCTGTGATTCAACAGTCTTACACAATTCACAGCGCTCACCATAGCACATACCCTCCCCAATGTCTATCACCCAGCCACCCCATCCCTCCCACCCCCCACCACTCCAGCATCCCTCAGTTTGTTTCCTGAGATTAAGAATTCCTCATATCAGTGAGATCATATGATACATGTCTTTCTCTGATTGACTTATTTCACTCAGCATAATACCCTCCAGTTCCATCCACATCATTGTAAATGGCAAGATTTCATTCCTTTTGAAGGCTGCATAATATTCCATTGTATATATATATATATATATATATATATATATATATATATACATACCACATCTTCTTTATCCACTCATCTGTCGATGGACATCTTGGCTCTTTCCAGTTTGGCTATTGTGGACATTGCTCTGTAAACATCGGGGTGCACATACCCCTTCGGATCACTACATTTTTATCTTTGGGGTGAATACCCAGTAGTGCAATTGCTGGATCGTATGGTAGCTCTATTTTCAACTTTTTGAGGAACCTCCATACTGTTTTCCAGAGTGGCTGCACCAGCTTGCATTCCCACCAACAGTGTAGGAGGGTTCCCCTTTCTCCGCATCTCCGCCAACATCTGTCGTTTCCTGACTTGTTCATTTTAGCCATTCTGACTGGTGTGAGGTGATATCTCATTGAGGTTTTGATTTGGATTTCCCTGAGCCGATCGATGTTGAGTACTTTTTCATGTGTCTGTTGGCCATTTGGATGTCTTCTTTAGAAAAATGTCTGTTCATGTCTTCTGCCCATTTCTTGATTGGATCATTTGTTCTTTGGGTGTTGAGTTGGATAAGTTCTTTATAGATTTTGGATACTAGCCCTTTATCTGAAATGTCATTTGCAAATATTTTCTCTCATTCTGTCGGCTGTCTTTTGGTTTTGTTGACTGTTTCTTTTGTTGTGCCAAGCTTTTTATCTTGATGAAGTCCCAATAGTTCATTTTTGCCCTTGCTTCCTTTGCCTTTGGCAATGTTTCTAGGAAGAAGTTGCTGTGGCTGAGATCGAAGAGGTTGCTGCCTGTGTTCTCCTTTAGGATTTTAATGGACTCCTATTTGTAAAGTATTAAAAATAATCCTCCATTTTATTTTTCAAATACATTATCACATAAAATATATTGCCACTTATAAAACATTTGAAATTATTATATCAAATACAAAGCTAAGCCTCTGAAAGTTATCAGAATTCTAAACATTTATAACCTAAAGTATAATTTATCTTAAATAATTTAGTTAGGGCAAAGCTATTCTGGCATTTTGCTTGAGACATGTTTTTAAGCTGAATTTTAACCCAAGAAAAATGAAATCAATTTAAACTACTTCCTCATTTTTGATTCTTAAGTGGTATCTCCATTCTCCAAGTCATTCTATCATCTTCCCCATGACTTCTATTTGCATTCTGAGACACCTTCCATTTTTGCTTTCCACAATACTTATTAAAGCTTTACTACTGTTAAAACTTTATTTTTTGTCTATGTTAACCAATATTTTGTTGCAGATATACTTATTTTTTTTCCTACTTTGGCTTCCTTGAATTTTTGGCTTATCTCCTCCAATTTTCCCCATGTGGCTATATCCTCCTGTAGCCTCGTATCTTTTTGAGGATAACAAGAAATTGCTTTTAAAAAATGCTTCTATTCCTTGTAGAAATTCCTTTGCAGTGATAGACACTCCCTGTGAGACTCTATGGCAATATTCACTTTCCTTTGAGACTTCAAGGGTACATACTGTTTTGTTGCTCATTTTATTCATCCTGAATTAGGAAGCGAGCTATCCACATCAGTATATGTTATGAAACAGTTTAATAGGATGGTTGATGATGATTGAATAAGATCCAATTCAAATTGGCTCCAGTGAAAAAAAGGGAATTTATTGAAACATCTACCGAAAATTTCCAGTGTTTGATCAGGTATAGATGGATCTAAGTACTCAAATGACATCAGGAGTCACTCTTCCTCATCTCTACTTCATTTATTTTAGTTTCATTCAGGCAAGCTCTTCACATGTCTTGGCAAGATGGTCTTCACATGGTTTATTCTCAGAAACCTTTGCTCAAGGAGATTCATTTCCCCCATATTGTAGTTACAGAAAAGTTTTAATGATTGATTTGGATTTTCTTCTTAGGCTCTTCATGAAGAAGTCACTTTGGCCATAGGTTTGTAAATACGTTGGATCAGCCTAGGTTTTATGTCTACCTCTTATGATGAAGAAAGGAATTAGTCTTGTCAACTACTTGAATTCAGAGTTACAGGAAAGTCTCTAAATAAAAGAAGATGATGGGGATGTTATTGCTGGGTAGAAGGATAACAAATGTCCACTACACACAGGCCATATCAACTTTTCTTGATCATGCTCACTACTTAGCAAACCCAACATTCTCAGATTAAGAATACCATCCTGGATTTCAGTCCATTATTTCCTATTAAAATATGGCTGGAAATGTTGGAAAGTACAATGAAAGTCTTAAAAGATTCATTATAATTTGAACATTGCAACTACCTATTTATATAAACTTGAACAGGTTATTTGACATTTTAGGAGCTCCATTTGCTTAGGAATAAATTTAGATAATTATATTTTCTCTAAAATTCTAATACTATAATTAAATAATTAGCTTATGAGTCACTCTTGTGTGTGCCACCACCTCTCTCTGTCTCAGTTTCTCAAGTATAAAGTAAGTTGCAGGGTTCCTGTCCTTTCTGACCATTTGGTGTACAGTGAAAGTAAAATAAAGTGAGTGGAAGGAAAGTACCATGAAATATGTGAACAAGAAAAGTTTTCATTTTTACAGTGCAAGAAATAAATTATGGATCATTTTGTTTAGTTGAATCTTAGGCAACCTCTCTTTAAAACAGGCTAAAACAATGTATATTTTTGCTCATATTAGTCCAATAAATCCTCTTTGTGTATATTTAATAAAGCCCATGAATGTTTTTCTCTATACTCAATCCCTCAAATACTGATGGTACTTTGTAAGTGACCTAACTTACTTAACAGGTATAATAATAATAATAGCTAATATTTATTAAGTGCTTATTTTAAACTAACTAAACTAAAATGCATACCACTTAATTCACAACATAAAACTAATTATTTTGGATTTTTTTCTGAAATAGTATTTGTGGAAACCTAGTAATAGTGGCTTTACTTTTCAGTATAATAGAGATATATTTTTGTGACTATTGACTATATAGGACATAAAAAAATGTGATATTTTATCTGCAATTAATTAGTGATTGTCATAGTGCTCCTGAGGTATGTATTTTTATTTTTATTTATTTATTTTTTTAATATTTTATTTATCAGAGAAAGAGAGAGAGGGAGAGAGTGAGTGAGCACACAAGCAGGGGGAGAGGCAGGCAGAGGGAGAAGCAGGCTCTCTGCTGAGCAAGGAGCCAATGTGGGACTCGATCCCAGGACCCTGGGATACATGACCTGAGCCGAAGGCAGACGCTTAACCAACCGAGCCACTCAGGTGTCGCGAGGTATGTATTTTTAGAACAAATCTGCTGTTGCTTTTACAATATGAGTTCAATAATTCAAGTTTTTCATTCACACCAGTTCCACTGGAATACATAACATTGAGTTAAGTTTTAACCAAATTATTTGTGTTACTTACGAAACAATACTTGAGTCATTTTTACTGTATAAAAAATTTATGAAACTTCCACACTGCTGCTGATTTTTATCTAGTACCATTTAACTTATCAGAGGTACAATCTACTCTAAATTTATTTTGGTTATAACACTGAACCTATTTCTCATCAAACTCAAAAAAAATTTTTTAGGGGAAATCACACAGCCTTTGCATGAATAAAAGTCCTCTCATTGACTTTTGCTTCCTCCCACATTGTCCCATGATGTTACATATTACACTGTTCTGAGAGCCCCTGTAATAATATAGATGCATTTTTTGTTTTATGATACAGTAATTACTTACAGTGCTACAGTTATAATTGTAATGTGAGCAATGTAACTGTCATCTGGTAAAATGTGCTCTTTGAGCATGGTGAGTATGTAGACACAATTTGTTAAATGCCAACTTATAACACAAGATTCCATAGAGCACAGCAAACTAAAAAACAATAGAAATGAGTTCTTTGATATCTTTGTCATCCTCAAAAGGATTTCTGATGAAATACTGAATATTATCTGTAGCTTATTTCCTGATAATCTATTTAGTGACCTTATTTTAGGTGTTTCATGAAATAACAGTGGACCCTACTGCAATAAAAATGAATGATACTTTTCACTACATAAAGACTGCATCATTCACATGTAAAACAGGATCAAGAACTGTGATAATTTTAGATGAAATAATTCATTTGGAACTTTATTCATAAAAATTAAAATATTTTAAAATGAGGAAAAATAACTACTTGAAGGTCATACCTAAATTCTTAAAATGAATAAAATATGTATATTGTACTTCAGGCTAATGCAAGGCAAAACAATGTATTCAGTGGATCCAAACAATAAATTGAGGAAAGTTAACATTTTTTACTTGAAATACCTACATTTTGTTTTTGTTTATTTATTTTATTACAGAGAGAGAGAGAAAGAGCATGAGGGGGGGAAGAGTCAGAGGGAGAAGCAGACCCCCTGCTGAGCAGGGACCCAGATGTGGGACTCAATCCCAGCACCCTGGGATCATGACCTGAGCCGAAGGCAGATGCTTAACCAACTAAGCCACCCAGGCACCCCTCAATTTTGTGGGGTTTTTTGATGTTTTTATTTTGCTTCATTGAATACTCATCATTCCTTAATCTCTTACTAGATTTATCAAACCAATCAATGACATTATACCCATAAGCTTTGTTTCCATAGTTCTGTTTCAAAGATACAGAGTTTAAAGTGTTTGAGGAAACTGGGTAAATTTGTCATATGGCCTCAAGAAGAAATATATATATATATATATACATGTGTGTGTGTGTATACACATATATACATATATGATACACACACACACACATATATATATATGCGCCAAGTTACATGAATTTTTAGAAGGCTGAAATATTTATAATGGTCAAACTTTGGCTCCTTATGTGTTGATGTGATGGAAGTCTGTGTTATTTGTATTGTTTTTCAAGCTGTGTTTTCCTTATGATTCTTCTATTGGTTTAGAAAAAGGATTATTTATCCTTTAGATGGTATTAAATTAACATGCTTCTCACCCAAAAAAGAAAAAAAAGTAAGTCACTAAAATATATTCTATTTCACTGACATCTTCTGTAGTCTAAAATATACATTCAAGCAGTAGTTGGAAATGTCAACTGCATTTGACACTGGCCAATTATGAAAATGATTTGTCCTGTTGACTTAATTCCCACAATTAGACCTGTTCACCATGGCTGCTGCATAGTGTGCTTTTAGTTACAGTGACCTGTGCTATTACAAGAAATGAGTTTTGGAAATGGTCTTTATCCTCCCAAATAAAGTTAGTGCATCCAGATTTGGAAACTGACAGCAGTAATATTCCCCAACTAAAGCTGGAGCTTAGCCCTGTTACACTTATTAAAAAGCCTATTCATACAAATTAAATCCATTCCATATCCTGGCCTCTGATGACAGCTCCATTTTTTTCCTTGTCTGGTTTGAATTACCTCAAGTCTGTACCCAGAAAGAATTTATCCCTTTCAAGAGACTTCTCCAAGCCTATAATAAATTCACATGGGTCGTCCCATCAATGTAGTGAATTTGCATTATTATTTCATTATGAGTAGGAAAGAAAGCGGATTAGATCTCTTCCAGCATTGGCAGAGCCTAATTCAACCTGAACACATGATTAAAGCTGGCATTTATGACTATAACTGTCAAAGAAAACTAATTGTAAACTGAGAGCTGTGGATAATTATGGCTTTTGGTATTAAACCACTTCTCTCTTATTTATCACAGAACCAACTACAGACTTTACTACTGTTTGCATTTAGTTGTCTGATTACTATGAACCTACTTACACAAATTAAAATTGATTTGTATTCTCAAATTAAGGGCTCTGTATAGACTTAAGTTCAATCATGCTTTAGTATGTATGTTTTGCTTTTTCTTTCCCTTATTTTTTATTTTTTGGAAAAGGTGAAGTGGCACTAACACCACTGTTCCAAGACATTGCACTTTGCATTGTTTTAATTACAAACCCTGAAGCAGCTGCCTGATAATCAGTTTGACACATATGCTATTTAAACTATCTTTCATAAAAGATTTAAAAAAATCATCATGTGCACATATACATGATGAAGGTTTTAGAACCATGTATGTACATGTTAATATATTTTATGTTTATATGTATTTACACAGGTATGGATAATTATGCACATAGAATATACACACATATAACTATGTATTTAGGAAGATATGTATACTAGACATACATACATACACATGCATTAATGCATGCACATGCACACAAACATATGGATATATCACCACTTAACATTATAAGTCCTTAATTATGTAACAAATATCTTTACAATTTTATGGGAAGCTGTATGGGGTAGTAGCTAACCATGTAAGCTCTAAAGCGTATCTACTTAGAATTTGATTTCAATTTTGCCATCTGCCAGCTATGCACATTTGTACAACTTCCTCATTTCAAAAATGTGCAGCTATTATTATGAGCAGGATAATTAAATAACTGTTGTAGACTAACTTACATTCAGTAAGTGCCCGATGTGAGCTTTTAGCTAGTTTTATAAAATGCTAATTTTGTGACTGAATCTGTGTATGAATTTGTGTGGCAATGCATTTTAAGGTGGAAATATAATAGCAAAAGGTATAATTCAACTATATTCTTCAACTTTATGGGACAGTCTCATTCATGAAATTGTATTCAGCAAAGGCAATTACTTAAAAGCTTAAGTAGCAGAATTTAATTTTTATAACTGTAAAAATCATTTATGAATAATAAATTACACATCAAAGGAAAAAAATTCTTTTGTCTAGTGCCCTCATTTTCAGTTCAGGGAACAGTTTCACTGAATCATATGAAATATTACTGATAATGAGTGAAATGAATTATATGTTGATAAGAATAGGCTATTTTAAAATATCAAACAGTGGGAAGTGTTGCTATTATGGATATTAATACAGTTATAGTGCACACAGAAACATCTATATTTTACTCCATTGACACTTGGATTTTAGGGAACAAAATGTTTCATTGAGAAAAAGCAAAAATATTTTGAAAATGGGAAATATCATTGAGAATGCTCAGCTCAATTACCAAAATTAAATTTTATCACTTCTGAGAGTCAATAAAGATAAAATTGTATTCATAATCACTCAGCAATATGAAACTGGAACCATGGATTATGGGACTCCTCAACTGTACCAAGTTTTGATATCTAATCTACTCAATAAATACAAATGATTAAAATAATTTCTACTACTAAAAGTAATAGTATTAGTTTAAAATCAATTTCAGATGATATATGCAATGGTTTCAAATATAGACTTTTGAATCAATATTTTTTTTATTCTTCTCTTTTACTTTATAAATAAAAGACCTTTTAAAATTATTCTTAGTCTCATGACCCTACTGATAAGTCTTTGTTTTAATGTATTACCTTTTTCTTTTTTTGCTTTCTTTTTTTTTAATGCATTTTCTTTCCATCTCTATGCATGAACAAAAATATTTTGGCCGTTACATTAATTGTGCACATAAATTTTGTGTGCCACTTTTTCATTTATTACTACTTCATAAACACTGATTCATGTTTTTACATAATCTCTGTATCATCATTTAAGTGACATCTTACAATGTCACTGAATCAATATGTCACTATTGATATCAATACCAATAATTTACTTAAACTATGCCTTACATCTGTGAAACTTTTAGGATGTTTTAAAATTGCTAGGTATATAGATCCTAAGAAGATCTCCAGAGCATACTTCTTTACCTCAATTATTTCCTCAGGCTTAAATATTTGGAAAGAGATTATATTTTTGAAAGGTATGAAACTAACTATGGTTTTCAATTTTTTTTGCCACATTATTCTACAAGAGGGTATATAAGCAATAGGCTTTTCCTAACAACACTACAGTGTCATTTTGGTTTTATTTTTATTATTTTATTAATCTGTCAATGGTATATAAACATTAAAATGCCTTCTTAATATTAGGTTAAAAATAGCAAATCGACAATTACAAAAACAAGTTCATTCTCTATGTATACACTAAATTCATCTACTTGTTTGGTCTTTACTTTCTGACAGCTTGCACTTTGCTTATGGGTCCTGAAGGACCACTGATAAATATATTGTGCTTGCATTTCAGAAGTCTTAATTTCATATTAAAATGACAACCTGAGTCAACACTTCTGATGGAAACAACTTTTCTCAAGGAAAAAAAAAAGTATCACTAAATGTAACATTTAGCTTCTTTAACTGACGTTAAAGTGAAAAGATATATTTTAAAATGTGCTTATTCTCTTGTAGAGGAGACTATTTTAGTCTATGTATAAACTAATTAAAACTAAGGCTTATGAAGTAAGCAGCTCAAAAAATATTCACATATTTCTTAACATATTTTCTAACACAGATCATGGTATGCCTAGATGAAAATCATTTGCCCAATAGAGCTAGCATCACTTTGAACATATTTTTAAAAATTAATTTATTTATTTGAGACATGACCTGAGTTGAAATCAAGAGTCAAATGCTTAACTGACTGAGCCACCCAGGCCCCCCCAACTAGCAATGGAAGAAACAACTTTTTTCACAATGATATTATCAAAAATTCCTGTAATTCAGTGATGATTCAGTAACAGAATTTTCACCTAAAAATAATTCTCAGATAAACTTTAAATTTTCTACAAGAAACAAATTCCATTGTAGAATGATATTCCCTTCTTGTGCCAAAAAGTCTCTAGAATCTCCTCTCATTAATGTAAAAAAAAAGAAAAAGAAACGTATGATTTTGTCAAAGTGTAGTGTCAGATAAAAGTTCTCGAAAGTGTTATTCAACATTTGTATATACAATAAGTAATTTTAGTAGATATTTTATTAGAAATACAGCTCTTTAACATTTTTATTCATTGATCATCATTAATGATATCTCTATAGGTGAGTAGACTGAGGTCCAAATAAGTTAATCAAGTAAACCAAGACATAAAAAAGTGTAAAAATGGAAAACACTTTATAGATTTGTTTGTGTTCTCAAGAATATATGCACATAATTTCTCAGAAAATGCAACAGATATAACCAGGCATTACTGAACTTAACAGGCATAATATATCATTGTTCAACTATAGTTCAAAGCCCTTTTTCACTGTATTAAGGAAAAGAAAGCATACCACCAAAATGAGAGTAAGAAAAACTGAAGCCTCCAAAAATTGAACAGAATCCTGGGAATTTAGCAAGTTTTAAATGACAGTGACTAAAAAGACTACTAGACTATACAGATAAGATGCTTTCATGCCCATTGTGTGGAGGTCAGTGCAATGCAGACTAAGCAGTGTTTACAGATGATGTGAGAACTCTTGATGGTTTGGCTTGCATTAAGGACTGGAGGCTACACACAGAAACTTTAGTTTTTGTCTTTCACTCTAAAATACAAATTTAAATAAAATCTTTCTTAATGAGAGCCTTAGTAATATAGGGATCTCACAGGACAGTAAGAACAGTGAAAATATTTTCTTTTACTATTTTCTTACTTTCATTTCTTAACAATAATATGTGTCAAAAAAATATACCTTAAAAAAACAAGAACAACAACAACAAAACCCTCTATCTTTATTATCAGCGACAATTGCCACAAAAGTACTTGGGCCTTCATGATGCAAATTCTAAAAGGTACAAATTGCAGAAGACTTATTTTCTGAGGAGGGCAAAAGAGGGTATCTACCCTACAGAGGCCATGCATATCTGAATAAGTGGCTAGTGTACAGAATACAAGGGCATTAAATAAGTGAATATATTCTGAAACAAATACCACTTCTTCCCCACTCTGTTTTGGGATACTAACAGCTAGGCCTTTATTCTCAGGCAGGCTACGAGAAGATCCTTCTTTGAGAAACAAAGCACCCTAAGATAAAATACTACATCAATATTGGAAATTTCAGGCTAGATATTTTATAGCAAAGTCCAGTTGATAAGCCCCACACACATACTTAGAGCTTCCAGTTGGCTTTATAGCATATTACTCTTAAAGATGAGATGGTAAGCAAGGATCAAAATATATAAAAGGAAAGTTAGTATCAAAATAATTAAAGACACTAATAATTAAATAATTAAATATAATAAATTAAAATAAACTATCACTCAGTAATATGCTTCTGGAGCCTACCAGCTTGGGGGCAGGAGCCAATAGTTAGTATCTTCTCCCACCATTTAGTCACTCCATGTTGGTACCTTGAAATTTACCATGGTGGAAGAATTCACACCATTGAAATTGGCTAACTCTAAAAGTACAATGCTATCAAAACTGCACAACTGGAGGGAGAGAAGAGGACAGAATTGTGGAAGGTAGGAGGTGCAGAGAGGTGGTTTGGGGGAGAAATGGATCAGGGGTGCTCAGGAGGGGAGGGAGGGTTGGTCACAGGGATAGGCTAGAGAGAGAGAGAGAGAGAGAGAAATACACAGGGGATTGCACAAGGAAAAACTTCCCCAAAGCCATTAACTGGGAATATGAGAGGGGCTGATTTTCATGAGATTTTATAACCAGTGCAGCTCAAAGACTGAAGTTTTAGAAGTCTGTGGCATGGCTGCTGTGGAGACCTGAGGGTGTTGCAGTACTCCTGTGAAGAAGGAGGGCAGATAGTCCTGGGGCAGATGGTGTGATCTGAGGATATTCTGAGACACATGGGAGGGAAGTTTCCCCTTCTTGGAGCACATCTGGGAGAGGTGGCATTGCCTCTCTGGAAACAAAAGAGCCAGAGGGCACCATTTCTCTCCCCCACCCTGCAGCATAGGCACAAAGACACCTGCTGAGAGCAGCTAACCTGGACTTTGGTTCTTTGCTGGGCTTTACTACAAACTCCATGCCCTTGCAATTTGGTGCAACTGCCCTTCTGGGACAAACCAACATCAGTCCTAGTGCAGTGAGACCTTCCCCCAGAGGACCAGGATGGGTCCCTGCAATGCCAGGTCCCTTAAGTTGGGAGTTGTAAAACTCAGCCAGCCTGCCTGGGATAGAGACCAAGGTGCACTGCACTGACAGGTAGACAGGTTACCTGAACACAGACAGGGTGAAGGCAGAGATCTGAGGGACACGTGGGACACATGAGGGGAAACTGTTTGCTCTTCTGAAAGGGCTTCCCAGACAGCGGTGGGCATGAATTCCCCTCTCCAGGATGAGGGAATGGGCTGGGCTGGCACCATTTCCCTAACCCACCCCTCAGCATAAACTAACTCTAATAAGCAGAACAGTGCCAAAAGTGGCAGTCTAAACTGCTTACACCAAACCCTTTCCCCCTGTGCTCTGCAGGTACTTTTCTTGGGCAAGTTGCCTGAGAAGGAGAGCCATGGGCCCCTCCACCAGAAGACCAGAACAAACCACTTGCATGTACCATGTCTACTAACCATAGAGTTCTGCAAAGCTTCAGCTCTAGGGGAAATAGCATCAGATCACTTTAACAAGCAGATCAGAGCACACCTAGTTAAAACTTGCCACACTCTGGCCAAACATTCCCCACTGTAGGAAAGCCATTACTCTCAGGAGCAGGAATATAACAGGCTTTCCCAACACACAGAAGAAGACAGAGACCTAGACAAAATGCCAAGACAGAGGAATTCATCTCAAAAGAAAGAACAAGAAAAGTTCATGGCCAGGGATCTAACTAAAACAGATATAAGTAATATGCCTGAGCCAGAATTTAAAGCAACAATCACAAGGACACTAGCTGGGCTTGAGAAAAGCATAGAAAACACCAGGGGAGCAGAGCTAAAAGACCTAAAAACTAGTCAGGCCAAACTGAAAAATGCAATAACTGAGATGTGAAACTGACTAGATGCAATGACCAAATGATGGAAGAAGTAGAGGAATAAATAAGTGATATAGAAGATAAAATTATAGAAATTAATGAAGCTGAAAAGAATGAGGTAAAGAAAAATGTTGAATCATAAATGTAGACTTAGGAACTCAGTGACTCCAAAAAATGTAATAATGTTCATACCATAAAAGAGAGAAAAAAGGGGACAGAGATTTATTTGAGGAAATTACAGCTGAAAACTTTTCCTATCAGGGGAAGGAAACAGACATCCAAATCCAGGAGGCACACAGAACTCCCACCAAAATCAACAAAAGCAGGGCAGCAAGATGTATTATAGTTAAATTTGCATACTATAGAGATTAAGAAAAAATCCTAACAGCAGTAAGACAAAAGAAGTCCCTAACTTAAAAGGAAGAGAAATAAGACTAGCAGCAGAACTCTCCACAGAAACTTGGCAAGCAAGAAGAAAGTGGCATGATATATTCAACATGCTGAATGGGAAAAATATGCAGCCAAAAATACTGTATCCAGTAAGGCTGTCATTCAGAACAGAGGGAGAGATAAAGAGTTTCCCTGACAAAAACTAAAGGAGTTCATGACCACTAAACCAGTCCTGCAAGAAATATTAAAGAGGACTCTCTGAGTGAGAAAGACCAAAAGTGAAAAAGACTAGAAAAGAGAAAATCTCCAAAAACAGTGATGAATGAAGTAATATAATGGCACTAATTCCATATCTATCAATAATTACTCTGAATGTAAAGAACTGAATGCTCCAATCAAAAGGCACAGTGTGTCAGAATGGATAAAAAAACAAGACCCATCTATCTATATGCTGCTTACAAGAGACTCATTTTAGACCTAAAGACACCTGGAGATTGAAAAGTGAAGGTATGGAGGACCATTTATCGTACTAGTGGATGTCAAAAGATAGCCAGAGTAGCAATACTTCTATCAGACAAACTAGATTTTAAACCCAAGACTGTAACAAGAGATGAAGAATGGTCCCACATCATAAAAAAGGGGTTTATTCAACAAGATCATCTAACAATTATAAATATTTATGCCCCCCAACTTGGGACCACCCAAATATATAAAACAATAACAAACATGAAGGAACTCACTGATTGTATATACAACAGTAGGGGACTTTAATACCACACTTAGAACAGTGGACAGATCATGTAAGGAGAAATCAGCAAGAACACAATGGCTTTAAAACACACAGGACTGGATGGACTTAACAGATATATTCAGAACATTTCGTCCGAAAGCAGCAGAATACACATTCTTCTCAAGTCCACAATGGGATATTCTCCAGAATAGATCACATGCTAGATCACAAATCTGGCTTCAACAAGTATAAAGATTGAGATCATACCATGCATATTTTCTGATTACAATGCTATGAAATGTGAAGTCAACCACAAGGAAAAAAAAAAAAATTGAAACACCACAAATACATGGAGGCTAAAGAACATCCTACTAAAGAATGAATGGGCCAACCAGGAAATTAAAGAAGAAATTAAAAAAATACATGGAAATATATGAAAATGAAAACATGATGGTCCAAAATCTTTGGGATGCAGCAAAAGCAGTCATAAGAGGGAAGTACACAACAATAAAAAGTAAGACAAAGCAAGAAAAACCTCAAATCAACAAACAAACTTTACACCTAAAGGAACTAGTAAAAGAACAACAAATGAAGACTAAAACCAGAAGAAAGGAAATAATAAATATTAGAGCAGAAATAAACGATACAGAAACAAAAAGCAACAAAAAACCAGTAGAACAGATCAATGAAACTAGGAGCTGGTTTTTTGAAAAAATTTAAAAAATTGATAAACCTCTAGCCAGACTTATCAAAAAGAAAAGAGAAAGGACCCAAATAAGAAAAAAAATCACAAATGAGAAAGGAGAGATCATATCCAAATACAAACAATTGTAAGTGAATATTATGAAAAATTATATGCCAACAAATTGGGCAATCTGGAAAAGATGGATAAATTCCTAAAAACATATGAACTACCAAAACTGAAACAGGAAAAAAATAGAAAACTTGAATAGAACAATAACCAGCAAAGATTGAATCGGTAATCAAAAATCTCCCAACAAACAAATTCCAGGGTCAGATAGCTTCACAGGAGACTTATAACAAAAATTTAAGGAAGAGTTAATAGCTATTCTCAAACTATTCAAAAAATAGAAATGCAAAGAAAACTTTCAAACTCATTCTACAAGGCCAGCATCACCCTGATTCCAAAACCAGACAAAGACTCCACTAAAAAAGAGAACTAGAGGCCAATATCCCTGATGAACATGGATGCAAACATTCTCAGGAAAATACTAGCAAACTGAATCCAACAGTACGTTAAAAGAATAATTCACCATGATCAAATGGGATTTATTCCTGGGCTGCAAGGGTGATTCAATATTCACAAATCAATCAACATGATACACCACATTAATAAAAGGAAGGATAAGAAACATGATCTTCTCAATAATTGAAGGAAAAGCTTTTGATAAAATACAGCATCCATTCTTGATAAAAGCCCTCAACAAACTAGGAATAGAGGGAACAAACCTCAACACCATAAAGGTCATATACAAAAAACCCACAGCTACTATCATCCTATATGGAGAAAAACTGAGATGTTTTTCCTCTACAGACAGGAACAAGATGGGAATGTCCACTCTCACCATTGTTATTTAACATAGTACTGAAGTCCTAGCCTAAGCAATCAGATAACAAAAATAAATAAAAGGCATCCCAATCAGCAAGAAAAAGTCAAACTTTCACTATTTGTGACCACATGATATTCTGTAGAAAACCCAAAAGACTCCACCAAAAAAACAGCTAGAACTGATCCATGAATTCAGTAAAGTCCAGGATACAAAATGAACCTACAGAAATATGTTGCCTTTCTATACATCAATAATGAAGTAGCAGAAAGAGAAATCGAGGAATTGATCCTATTGAAAATTGTGGCAAAAACAGTAAGATACCTAAGAATAAACCTAATCAAAGAAGTGAAACACCTGTACTCTGAAAACTACAAAATTCTTATGAAAGAAACTGAAGAGGACACAAAGCAATGGAAAGACATTCCATGCTCATGGATTGGAATAACAAATATTGAAAAAATGTCTAAACCATCCAAAGCAACGTACACATTTAATGCAATCCCTATCAAAATACCACCAGCATTCTTCACAAGAGCTAGAACAAACAATCCTAAAATTTGTATGGAAACACAGAAGATCCCAAATAGCCAAAACAAACTTGAAAAAGAAAAGCAAAGCTGGAGGCATTGCAATTCCTGACTTTAAGTTCTATTACAAAAGTGCAGTGACCAAGACAGTATGATACTGGCACAAAAACAGACACATTCAGCAATGGAACAGAACAGAAAGCCCAGAAATGGACCCACAACTACATGTTCAACTAATATTCAACAAAGCAGGAAAGAATAGCCAATGGGAAAAGGACAGCCTCTTCAACAAATGGTGTTGGGAAAACTGGACAGCAACATGCAGAATGAAACTGGACAACTTTCTAACACCACACACAAAAATAAATTCAAAATGAATGAAAGAGGGACGTCTGGGTGGCTCAGTCAGTTAAGCTTCTTCCTTCAGCTCAGGTCATGATCCTGGGGTCCTAGGATTGAGCCCCACATCAGGCTCCTTGCTCAGTGAGGAGTCTGCTTCTCCCTCTCTCTGCTGCTCCCCCTGCTTGTGCGCTCTCTCTCTCTCCCTGGCAAATAAACAAATAAATAAAACCTTTTAAAAAAATGAATGAAAGACCTAAATATACGACAGGAGTCCATCAAAATCCTAGAAGAGAACACAGGCAGTAACCTCCTTAACAGTTACAGTAGCAACTTCTTAACAGATAAGTCTCCAGAGGCAAGGGAAACAAAATAAAAAATAAACTATAGGGACTTCATCAAGATAAAAAGCTGCACAATTTAGGAAACAATCAACAAAACTAAAAGGCAACCTTCGAAATGGTAGAAGATATTGGCAAATGAGAGATCTGATAAAGGGTTAGTATCCAAACTCTTAAGAATTTATGAAACAACACCAAAAAACAAAAAGCCCAGTTAGAAATGGGCGGAAGACATGAATAGACATTTTTTCCAAAGAAGATATCCCGATGGCTATCAGACACATGAAAAGATGCTCAATATCACTCATCCTCAGGGAAATACCAATCAAAACTACAATGAGATATTACCTCACACCTGTCAGAATGGCTAAAATTAACAACACAAGAAACAACAGTTGTTGGTAAGGATGTGAGAAAGGGGAACCCTCTTATACTGTTGGTAGGAAAGCAAACTGGTGCAGCCAGAATGGAGGTTCCTGGAAAACAGTATGGAGGTTCCTCAAAAGGTTAAAAATAGAACTACCCTTGGGGCGCCTGGGTGGCTCAGATGGTTAAGCGTCTGCCTTCGGCTCAGGTCATGATCCCAGGGTCCTGGGATCGAGCCCCACATCGGGCTCCGGGCTCAGCGGGGAGCCTGCTTCTCCCTCTCCCTCTGCCTCTCTCCCTGCTCATGTTCTCTCTCTCTCTCTCTCTCTCTCTCTCTGTATCTCTGTGTCTCAAATGAATACATAAAATCTTAAAAAAAAAAAACAGAACTCCCTTACAATCCAGCAATTACACTACTATTTACCCAAAGAATACAAAAATACTGATTCAAAGGGATACATGTACCCTGATGTTTATAGCAGCATTATCAACAATAGCCAAACTATGCAAAGAGCCCAAATGTCCATCAACTAATGAATGGATAAAGATGTGGTACATCTTTGTTTGTTGTGATACACAACAGAATATTACTCAGCTACTGAAAAGAATGAAATCCTGCCATTTGCAATGACATGGATGGAGCTAGAGACTATTAAGCGAAATAAGTCAGAGAAAGATAAATACCATATGATTTCACTCGTAAGTGGAATTTAAGAAAGTAAACAGATGATCAGAGGGGAAAAAAGAGTGGCAAACCAGAAAACTGATTAACTATAGAGGGGAGGTAGGCAGGGAGATGGGTTAAATGGCTGATGGGGATTATGGAAGGCACCGGTTGTGGTGAGCACTGGGCATTGTATGAGTGTTGAATCACTAAATTCTACACCTGAAACTAATGTTAACAGTGTATGTTAACTAACTGGCATTTAAATAAAAACTTGAAACTAAAAAGAAGTGAAAGCTCACTGTATACAATTAAAATTTAAAACTACTTATTTTTAATTGTATCAAATTTATAGAGACATACAGGAAGTGTTGGATGTACAAACAAAAAGAGATGCTATATTGTTAATAAAGGAAAATCAGAGACAAAAGCAAAATTTTTCAAAATTAATAATGTGAAAAGTAGACATGAAAAACTCAACAGCAGTTCTGTAAAGTTTCTGCTCCCCAAACAAGAGAAAAGCGGAACAAAATGAAATATAGGACAAAAAGAAAAAAAAATAAACTGCTTGTGTAAATTTTCAACATCCTAGTAGTAAACAAATCCAGAAACAGGCAGAAGAGAAAGCCTGGAGTAGAGGAAATAATGAAATTATTCAATATTTCAGAGCTAAAAATCATGAGTCTCTTGACTGAAGGATTTACATATATCCAGAGTCATGGATGAAAACAGATGATACACCACTGCTGAATTTCCAATCATGAAGATAACAAGAAAATCCTACAAGCTTTCTGAGAAAAACTTGTCTTACACAAAGATTCAGGAAAAAGAATAATTTTTACTGTTTCAATTTCAGAATAGTATGCTTAAAGGCAAAAGGAAAATACAATGAAATTACTGAGCAAAACGGATTTCCAATCCAGAATTCTACATCCAACTGAAGTTTCATACAAAGACGAGGGTAAAGATAAGTTCAGGAAGATAGCTAAGACTACTGAGAGACTCAATCAAAATGAGAAATTAAAAACAATTTTGAAAGGGTAATACATATGATGGGATCCAGGAATCAGGGGGTCAAAATATGGCAAAGAGACAAAGGGAGATTCCAGGATAATGACAAAGCAAGAAACCTACATGATGGTGCTCTACAGGCAGAGGTCAAAGTCCAGATTGGAGCAGGTGAGATGTAGCCAGGGATTTTTTGATAAGATCGAATTGATTGTACATCTGCTAAGTCTGAATGCATTTCAATGACTCTTGGACACTTGGCTGGATGTTTTAAGTTATAAAAGTAGAAAACTATTCAAATAAACAGCAAGACAAAACAAGACAAAATTCACTGTGAGGAAAATAAGAAAAGAAATATGCTTTACAGCTCAGTGATGAATAGTATTTATATAATCATCATTTTAAATACTTGATAATGTTCTAATCCCGACTTGAAGTAATTGCATTAGAAGAATGGGAGGCAAGTGTGCTTATTTGTTGTGGGAATATTGGAGGGAAAGGGAAGAGAATAATAAAGCAAAAATCACATCTTTCTTAGTGAGAAGTTAATAGATAATGCCTAAAACTGAAAAACTGGGAGTAGCTATATAATAATATTATGTATACAACATTTGGTGAAACACTTTGAATATTAGCAAAAATTGAAAGTAGGTGACTCTGGGGAGGAAAAAAAAATTATAGGTTTGGTGATAAAGGTTTCTCATAATTATCCTTAAGGAATTGTTTGACCCTTCAAACAATGTGCAGGTACAACTTTGATTTAATTTTTAAAAGTACTTGACAAAAGTTAGACATATATACAGTGTAATACAAAGTTTAAGAGCCTTGCTTCTGGAGTTAGGTTGAGCTAATTCTGGAATAGTAAATAACTAATTCCATGACTTTAGTTATTTAATTTCTCTGTGAGTCAGTTTTTTGCTTTGAATAAAAGAGATGATACTAGGACCTATTGGTCATTTTAACGTATATTTAATGAAATATTCTGTGTAAAGTAAATAGAACTTCTTGGTATGTAGTTAGATGTTACTATACTTCTACTACTATTACTTCATTACAATATGAGCTTCTCATTCCAGACCTCCAGTCCTTCAGTTACCTACCCCAAAACCGATACTTTTGTGCATCATCTAGAGATAGTCCTTATATTTAAGAACATTATACATATAATATGTACTTGTGTACCTTGCGGGTATATATGAATATTTTTTCACTTTTTACAAACAGAAACATAATACAGAGCACATTTTTACCTAGCATGCATTATTTAAAAGTTAGTACACAGCATGTAAATCACTAGACATCTAACTTTTTTTTATGTTGCAAAGTCTTCCATTACTTAAATGTACCATACTTGATCTTCTTACTGACTGGTGGATATAAAGTAAATTTTAGTCTTATATTCTGAAAAACATAATTTTGCAAATGAGGGAGTACATTCGGTAGTATAATCTAGAAGTTGAACCACTAGATTAAATGATATGCAGCTTTAAAAATTTTAACAGATGCTACTGAATTATAAGAATTTCTCAAACCCCAAAACTTAGCATGCTGCATATTCTGCCACCCTCTGTAGCCTGAAAACTTAGTGAATTAAGTAGTAATTGAGAGAGTGTGTACAGAGATACAATTTAGGGGTCTTTTTCAGATTAACCAATTTCACCAGGCTGGTGAAAATTCTAGCATGAGGCTAGAATAAATGAATAGACGTCAATACAGTGATGTTTATTAATTTGCTATTTAAAGAAAAACTGGTTGAGTACCTACTATGTGCTGGTAGGTGTTGGTGTCAATAAAGAAAACTTACAATAATCCTACTTAGTTTATCACATTTTTTATCAAAATTTCAAAGTTAAATGGTAGAAGGAAGAGAAGTCTTGGGTCCACTGTGATTCAGAGAAAGCTGGAAGTTTACTATATGCTGAAAGTTTGTTAAAAGACAGACTTAGAAGTGAAGAAAGAAAAGGAGAAAATAAAACTCAAGGTTTTATTTGTTTTGTTTTGCTTCTCTGATTAATTCCTTTATTTCTTTAAGCTGAAATGTATCATAAACACATGTATCTTATGAATTATAAAATTGTTTAATGTAATACAATCTGATTTTACTTCATTTCTCCCCCCGTGCCATTTTCTGATGTTTTCTTTGGGCATTTGTTGTAATTATCTAGAGCACTGTACAGCCCTGTGACGTCTGTGAGGATGCTGTAAATGAATGTCCCTGTCTCCCCAGTAAAATCACTAACCCATCCTTTATGTTGCTGTAGTAAACAGAGCATCAGGCATAGAATATCTGAGAGTAAAATGTAAAAGTGTTCAATTTATCAAGGTCTAAAATAAACCAAAAGCATGGAATAGAAAAAATATATATAATTTAATGAAGTGTTTAAATGAGAAATGACTGGCAGGTTTTACTGACATAGAAGTAGCTGTGCTCTCCATCAGTTAAAACAAAATGTAAGCCTACACTGCCAGTGATATTCTTAGACATAAAAGTCAAAAATGAAATATGTCATTTATGTGCCCACTTTCAGACACACAGAAATTGAGCTGATGCCAAATGTAACAATAACACTTAAGTTTAAGGGATCAGGATGATTTCATATGCTTAGAGTCTGCTGCTCAGACACAGCTAACAAATGTTTGTTTGACTTGAATATGTTTTTAAAAATACACCATCAATTAAAATACACCATCAATTAAAACAAACTCAAATTTCTGGGGTTTCTTGAATAATCTGATTAGCTGGCACACTGGGCTCAAGCTGGGTTGGGGTGCACACGTTCTAGCTTGCTACCCTCCTTGTTAATCTGTAATGACTCCCTGTAATGAGGTCGAGTCTTGGTTCACATAGAGCATTTTATTTCCTCTGCTGCTTTTCTTCTCCTTTGACAACCAAAAGTGGAACATTAAAGAGAGGGTTTTATATTCAAAGAAATTAGAGAAGACACTTTATTGTGGAAATGAAGAATATTCTTACTTTCTAATATATGCAATATGTGTGCCCAGAAAATTCAAGATAGCATTTTCATAAATCCAGCCAAATTTCCTCATTTATTTTTTCTTGACTGGATTCTGTTAGCTTTTGATTTTGAGATATCTCATTTAAGAGGATGTGAGCAGGACTTTTGGTTCTGGTAAGAAGAATAAATAGCAGTGCTAAACTTTAAAGTCTCCCATGCAAAGCAACCAGAACAACAATAAAAACTTAGTATTTGTAAAACTAAATATAATTTTATCATTTGATCCAGAAATTTTGCTTGTTGGTATTTACCAAGGAGTTAAAAACTTACTACCACACAGAAAACCTGCCCATGGATATTTATGGCAGCTTTATTCATAATTGTCAAAACTTAGAAACAATCAAGATATCCTTCACTAGATGAATGGATAAGTAAACTGTATAATAGAAATATTCCATTCCAGACAATGGAATATTTTCTGCACTAAAAATAAATGTGCTATTAAGCCATGAAAAGACATGGAGGAACCTTAAATGCATATTACTAAGTGAAATAAAATAATCTGAGAAGACTACATAGTGTATGATCCCAGCTCTAAAAGGCAGTAATACTATGGAGACAGTAAAATGATCAGTGGTTACTAGTGGTTGAGGAAGCAAGGAAAGACTGAATAGGTGGAGCACAAAGGATTTTTAGGGCAGTGAAATTATTCTGTATGATGTTCTAATGACAAATTCAAGTTATTATACATTATCCAAACCCATAGAATGTACAACCAACAAGAATGTAAACTACGGACTTTGGGAGATTATGATGTGTCAGTGTAGGTTCAACAATTGTAACAAATGTATAACGCTGGTGGGGGTCCATCAATAATAGGGGAGCCTATGCATGTATGGGGTCGGTGGAGTATCTGGAAAACTTCTGTATCTTTCTGTCAATTTTGATGTGAACCTAAAAGTGCTCTAAAAAATTGTCTTTGGAAGAACAACAACCAACAACAAACATTGAGTACATTTTCAGTAGAATGAGAAGTCAAAGAAAACCCAGAACTCCATCCAAATACCACTGAGTGTTACCTAAAGCAGTTGAGACCAAAGGAACTATTTATGAAGGCTATGCAAGTCATAATGGTTCTGTGGGAAAGAACAAGAAGGGTGAGGGGGCCTTGTAATGATAGATCTCAGAAATCTTCAGCAAATACTCACTTTCAGAGGGTAGATCCACCCTCACAGGGAACCCCTCTGAAAAAAACTGACAGGGTAAAGGACTGGAGTCCCAGAAACATATTTTAGAGCTGGCAGGTATCAGAATTTGGCAGCAAAATATACCTTCAAAAAAGAATGCATCATCCAGGAAGGCTATCATCCCTAGATCCAGCACTCTAAGAAACTAGCGAGATGCAGGTTATGGAAAAGCCCTCTTGAACAAGACCCGGTTCTATGAGGGCCAACAATACAGAAATACCATGTTTTATAACAGCCTATTGCTGTAGCCAAAGAAAATGGAGCCCTTACACAAGAAACCTGAAAAACTACAAATATATTATATTTGGAGAGAGAGAGAGAGAGAGTCAATTTCCATTGAAGAAATAACATTTTCAAATCAATAACCAACCATTACTTCCCCTGAAAGCTCTAACCTCACTTGGTTTCACAAGAAATACTATGAAATATTTAAAGAATACAAAGGGCCATTGAGAACAGAAAATAAAGAAAATTTCTAAATTCTTACATTTCAAGCATAAGTTTTATAACAATTTTTATTTTAACTTAAATTTTTTTTAAAAGACAGATGTCATCATATGGAAACAACCTACATGCCCATTGATGGATGAATGGATAAAAGAAAAGCAGTTATATAAACAATGGAGTATTATTCATTCATAAAAAGAAGGAAATTCTGCCATTTGCAACAACATGGATAAACTTGGAGGACATTTGCTAGGTGAAATAAATCAGGTACAAAAAGAAACACTGCATGTTTCTCATTTATACGTAGAATCTAAAATAGTCAAACTTGTAAAATCAGAGAGTAGAATGGTGGTTGCAAGGGTGTGAGGAAAGGGGGAAACGAGATATTGGTCAAGGGGTACAAACTTTCAGTTATGCAAGATGAATAAGTTCTGGAGATCTAATGTACAACACTGTGAACATAGTTAACAATATTGTATTGTATACTGGAAATTTGCTAAGAGAACAAACCTGAAGTTTTCTTATATAGACAAAAAGAAGATGGTAACTACAGGACATAATGGATATGTTAATTATCTTGGTGTGGTATCAAATCATAAATTGTACACCTTAAATACATATTATTTTAATTGTTAATTATAGTTCAATAAAGTTGTAAAAAATAAGTTATGAGTTTTGATGTAATAATGCATACTAAAATATTAGCAGAAATCCAGGAATACTTAAGAGCATAATATAATTTAGTGAGGTTTATGACAGGACTAGATTGGTTCAATATTGGGTATATATTAATATAACTTACATTATTTGGGAAGTACCAAAATATCATCTGAGTATTCCTGTAAATGCTGAAAATTCCTTTGATGAAATTCAAGTCCTCAGATTATTAAAAAAAAAAAAAAAAACTAGGAAAAATTGAAAAAAAAAACAGGAATAGCTAAAGTTTGCTTAGCATGAGAAAATGTATTACTCTCAACCCCAAAGCTAGTATTATTCATAATGGAAAGATACACTAGAAACATTTCTACCAGGGTCAAGAATGAGAAAAAAAATATATTACCACTATTATTTAAAATTTTTCTGTTGCCATTATCCAATAAAATTAGAAAGAAGAAATATAAGACATATCAACATTGAAAGAGGCTGACTAATATTTGCAGATGACTTGATTTTGCACCTGGAAAGCTTAAGAGAATCAAGTGAAAATAACTGATTATGGTAGTAGAACAAAAAATTAGCATATACTAGTGGCTAATAATATAAAACATCAATAACTTTCATATACTTCAAAAACAACGACAAGCCAGAAGAAATATGATGGAGTAAATGTTCTATTTATTTTAGTAGTGAGTAAGATAAATTGGATGGAAAATAAACTTTGTAAGAAATGCTCTAATTCTACATTAAAAATATAAATATTCCTGAGTGACACAAAGAAAACTGTAAACAAATGGAAAGGCTACCTATTTTATTAGAAAAGAAGTCTCAACATCATCATCTTATTTATTCCTGCTATTATTTCACATATTTAATATTGTGACACTTAAAAACATCATCAGGATTTTATCAAAAATCACTAGTGTGTACTATTAACTGCTTCATTACCCACTTCAGATGCAAGGGAGATTGCCCTTCTCAGGCCCATGCTAGAAGATCACCTGACTCATTATGAACCATGAAATAAGACAGGAAGTTGTGTTACTTACAGCATAAGCCAGTGTAAAGCATATGGGTACTGCTGTTTCTCTTTTCTACTTTGTGGCAATCTTGGGAGAAAACTTTATGTTGAAATGGTCAGTCTAAGATTGGAGCAATGTGTACTGTTGAGTGACATTGTTGAACAGAGTTATTTTGGGTGTTATCTGGACATGGCAGAATACGAGGGAGTAAAACCAAACCAAACCAAACAGAACATAACTTTTTTTCCTTAAGTCATTGAAAGTTGGTGAGTGTTTGTTCCTACTACTTAATCATATTATTCTGATTAATAATGGAGAAAAGTTGGTATCTGGAGTGACATTTTTTACAGCATAATAAAATATGTGGCACTGACTTAACTGTCAAAAACTATTTCAAATGTTATTTTCAATATGTAAGTGTCATATGGAGTCAACACTTTAAAAAATACAGAAACATCTAGATTAAAAGTGAAATCTGGTCATATGTCATTTATAAAACCAAAAAGATAAAAAATCGAAAGCATAAGATAAAGGTATCTTGGCCAAATAGAAATAAAGAAGCCATTATTATTTTATTTAACATGGTAATGATGGACTTATACAATGTTGGATGACAAAAAGGAAATGAAAGAAGATTTTCAAAGACCCTAAAATTTCTAAAGAAATCTTTTATCATTTACAATTATTATGGTTTTCATAAAAAGCACAGAGATCTTATAGACAAATTAATGCTATTAATAAGAGTGATGATTAATTCTCAAACATAATATAAATAATGTGAAAAGTAAAACTGCATTTTTATACATCATCAAGAATCATTTAAAATATATAAAATACCATTTAAAATAATAATAATGATTATAAAATGTCTCAGAATAAATTCAACAATAGCTGTACAATAATGTTTATGGAGAACATTAAAAACTTTATTGAAAGACATTAAAAATAAATACTATATTGCAATATATAACATATTTACGAGAGGAAAAATATCCTAAGTATGGTAATTATCTTCATATTAATTCATAAATTTCTCACAATTCCAATAAAAATTATTGTGCCAAAAATTAATTTGGCACATGGATTTTCACCATTATACAGAAAGCAAATGACTAAGAGAAGCCAAGAAAATTTCATAGAACAATTTAGTGAGGTTTAACCTAACCAATATTAGGTTGTAATATGACACTCTAGTAACTAATAGTATCTTAGACAAAAACAGTTTTGTGACCTTTAGTTATTTATAATTAAAAACAATAAGATTCCAGCTCATATCATAAACAACAAACTTTAAAGCGTTAACAAAAATATATAAAAGAATATACCACTTTGGTAGGGAAGAGTTTTATAAACAAGATGCAAAAAACATACCATAAAAAATTAGTAATTCTAATTCATTAATTGGTATAAATTGGAGAGCAATTTGGCAATATTTAGCAAATTTGAAGATGCACTCACCATATAACACAGTAACGTCCCCTCAAGTAATAGAACACAGAACGTCTGTCACATATTTATTTGTATAGGGAGACAGAGATAGGCAAGAATGTTTCTAGTAGCAGTGTCTTTAAATAGGGAAAAGAAACAAAACAACTTAAATGTTCACCAGCAGGAGAATGGATTCTAAACTGTAGTTATGTATACAATGGATTTATACAGAGAAATGAAAATAAATTATTTATTGTTTACATAATAATGCAAGTTAATCTCAGGACTGTATCACTGAATAAAACAGTTGCATAATGTTACATATATGAGACTAGATTTTGTAAAAAAAATTTGGTATAAAACAATAATATATGTTTTGTATACATATACTTTTCAGAAAAAATGTAAAAAAGAAATAGATGGAAATGACAACATCCAAATTTTTGAAAATAGTTAAGTATAATGAGAAGAGGTGGGGAATGGAGTTTTTAAGTGCAATATTCATGATTTCAGCATTTTGTATAAATTGGATTGGGGATACACAGGTTTCCTATACTAATTTTTAGTCTTTAAGAATGTCTGATATATTTCATAATAATTTTTTTAAAAAACAAAGTTTAATATTTAACAGCGATTAAATATGAAATACAACTAACCAATATAATAAAATTTTAAAAAGAAAATCTTAAGAATATATGTGTAAGATAAGCCTTAATTTTAGGAAAAAAAGTTCTTTTAAATCATAGCATAAATATTAAAAGGTTATATTCTCAAATAACAGTCTTAGATAATCCACATGCATTTTTAGAGAAATAATTAATGATTTTAGGAGAAAACTTAGGGCTAATTATAAATTAAACCTACTTCTATAAAAGTAGATGAGAGGATAAATGGAATGTTAAATCTCAATTTGCAGATATTATGTATCTTTTGCCTTAAATTTCTAAAGTGAGTGAGCAAAAGTTACAGAACTTACATTTTTCTGAAAACTATCTTAATGACTGGTAAGCTATGTAGCTTAAAGAATGTAATAATGACTCAGGAATATGAAATCAGTAGATGACTGATTCAAGTTTTAATAACAGCCACTTACCTGTCCTTGAACTTAATCTGGCCAAGTCATTCTGACTTACGTTCCTGTCCTTTGCCTTTCTAGTAAGTATCAGAGCTACAATAGCTTGAAATACGAGCATATGTGAACTAGCCTTGTCAAGGTACCTTCTAAATATAATGAGGGTGCTTTGGCAAACCTTGGTAAGCATAGGTCATTTTGTCAAGCTATTCTGTTACAAGATCATGATGATACCTTTGGATTCAAACCATCATGCTTGAGTAGTTGCTGCCTAAAAGGAATTTACCTCTATTAAATGGACACAGGAAAGTTCTGCCTTCTTGACAAGATGTTTCAAATGAAATACTATGTTTAGAATTGACTGGTCCTGGAGATCTCTGCTTTAAAATGCCCCACTTGGCTAAAAAGTATCTGATGCAACCTTTAATAACTTCCACCAATAATAATTCTGAAGATTAGAAAAGATAAAAAAATTAACAATCTATTTTCCAAATCAGGGAATTAGCTCTAAAGCTTCATAACCTACAATTATGGTATACACATGCTTCCTATAAAACAGATGAAAATATAAAGGCAAAAAAATAGTTCATACATTTATTGTTCCTTATTTCCTAATTTAGAGGCTTAGTGTCAATAGTATTGCAGATACCTTCTGAGGTGACCCTATCACCCCTGCCTCCTGGTGCTTATACTTGGTACTAGCAACAGAATATGCAAAAGTGATGGAATGTCATTCCCATGATCAAATTACCTTACGTGAGAATTCATCTTGCTAGTAAACTCCCTTTAGACTTCTTGTTGGCTTGAAAAAATAAGCTCTCATTTTGGGAAAAACTCCCTTAGCAAAGAACTGTGGATAACCTATACAAGCTGAGAGTTTACCTTAGACAATAACCAGCAAGAAGGAGGTGCCCTCAGTTCTACAACTAAGGAAAGAAATGCTGCCAGCAACACAAGTGAGCTTAGAAGTGAGTTCTTCTCCAATTAAGCCTTCAGATGAGAACACTACTTAGCCATTATCTGCACTGCTGTCTTCTGAGGGCTTAAGCAGAAAACATAGTTAAGCCACGCCCAGATTCCTGACCCATGGTGATTGTGAGGTAATAAATGTGTGTTGTTTTGAGCTGCTAAATTTGTGATAATTTATTTTGCAACAATAGATAACCAGAAAATTACACAGGCTTGATCATCTCAATGTTGGATAAACAGTCCCCACGAGTAGAGTACTACAGGCAGGACAGATAAGCAGCTGAAGAAGATCTATGATAGCAGAATATGCCAGAGTATGAAGTTTTTTCAAGCATGTATAAGTTCAAATATCAGACCAAGACACTGGAAGTAGATGAGCTCCCTGGGTTAACACGGTAGTAGTACTGTACTAGAGTACTGTACTAGAATACCAGAGTATTGCACTAGAATAATAGAGTATTGCACTAGGGGCAGGTCATCATGTTGGATCTGTGTATCACCTTGTTCTCTCATTATAATTAAGAGGAGAGAGCCAAAAGCACCTTATAGATTAGAGCAGGGGTTGGCAAACTATGCCTTGAAGCCCCCTGTTTGGCCCTAACTGTTTTTGTAAAGATAGTTTCATTGGAACACAGCCACACTCATTTATTTACATATTGTCTTTGGCTACAGCGATGGAGTTAAGTAGCTATGGCAAGGACTGTATGGCCTGCAAAGCCTCAAATATTTACTATTGGGTTCCTTGCCAAAGATGTTTGCTGACCTCTGGGTTAAAACATTAAATAAAGTGGGATCTTCCTATATAGGTATACATTTATTTATTTACTGGCAAATATTACATCAGAGTCTTATTTTTAAGTGTTAATGAATAAAAAAAAAAGAGTTCTGAAAACATTTTGTACTATATGGCATAGGAGCAGCTTTATGAAGGCACATGGACATAATGCATGCATGAAAATGACCTAAAGAAATATTCAGGATAAAAAGAAAATTCAGAAAAAAAGGTTTTCAAAATGCAATTAATCAAATCTAGAACATAAGAAATTTTTCCAGAGATGAATAAATCAGGTTGTTCTTTCAGATGAAAAATTTCACAATGTTTCAATAGATCTAATAACAAGTAATACATATTTTGGTACCCGCTGAATTTAAAAATTGTACTTAAACACACACACACACACAAACACACACACATATGAGAAAACACTATGAAAAATACCCGGTTGAAAAACTTTGTTGAATATAAAAGAGTTACTAGTATGACAACAGACTTTTCTCCAACAATAAAAAATTAAAATAAAAAATAGAGAGCTTTGACATATAAAAGCTGTATTCAATATTTTTATACCCAATGAACTTGATTTTTAGATATATGACCCAAAAAAGTACATCCTCAAATATGCAGATGTTCAGAAACATAATTTATGAATTAGTTTTTAAATAATTACATAAATTATTGAAAAACAAAGTAAATTATGTTAATGAATTGAAAACTTATAACAGGAAACCAGCAAGAAACATTAAAATGAACTGTCCATAGATGAAGCTAAATAAATTTTTAAATTCAGATTAAAACTGCATTAAAAAATGTTTAAAATGGAAGATATGTAATTTAGAAATAATAATTAAATACTACTACTACCAGTTGTCTGATATCTAGAAAATACTACTAAGGACAGTGTGTTGAATGGCTGGGAGACAGTGAGGTTGTGGTTAGATAGCACAGTACAGAAGGATACAATGGCATAAGAGAGGTTCAGGAGCTATTTTTAAGTAGGAAAAATAAGTGACATTGTATGTAAAATATTTATCTTATATGTTTTATTGTAAGGTATGAATTATCCATGCTATCCATATCATGATTGGAAGGTATCTTCAATTATAGTCACTGTTATTTTTATGCATAAGAATTACAGGATATTTACATTCATTTTTAACTTTCTTTGTATTTCCTAAATTTATTATGGCCAACATATACATTTTTCAAAATAAAGAATATTACAACTATATTTGAAATTAATATATAAAAATATTTACTTTGGATATCAGTAGGATTAGAGATGCAATGTATTTTTAATTAAAGTTAGGATTGTTTTGGTTGACATTAAAAATTCATTCTATAATTAGGTCAGAGCCCCATTATTGTCTTATAATGAAACTGACTATATTAGAACATGGAATAAATTTTATTAGGTAATAAGGTATGTCAATGCTTAAGAGCAAAACCTTTTTTCAAGTTATTAGTCCAAAAAATTGGGTTATGGATACACAAAATTAAGAAACAATTGTTTAGACAGTACTGGCTGTCTTTCTTTTTACTTTTCTTTTATTATTATGTTATGTTAATCACCATACATTTTATTTTTTTCAAAATATTTTTTTAAGATTTTATTTATTTATTTGAGAGAGAGAGAGAGAGCACATGAGAGGGTGGAGGGTCAGAGGGAGAAGCAGACTCCCTGCTGAGCAAGGAGCCCGATGCAGGACTTGATCCCGGGACTCCAGGATCATGACCTGAGCCGAAGGCAATTGCTTAACCAACTGAGCCACCCAGGCGCCCCCATTTTAGTTTTTGATGTAGTGTTCCATGATTCATTGTTTGCATATAACACCCAGTACTCCATGCAGAACGTGCCCTCTTTAATACCCATCACCAGGCTAACCCATCCCCCCACCGCCCTCCCCTCTAGAACCCTCAGTTTGTTTTTCAGAGTCCATCATCTCTCATGGTTTGTCCCCCCTCCGATTTCCCCCCTTCACTCTTCCCCTCCTGCTATTTTTTTTTAACATATAATGTATTATTTGTTTCAGAGGTACAAGCCTGTGATTCAACAGTCTTACACAATTCACAGCACTCATCATAGCACATACCCTCCCCAATGTCTATCACCCAGCCACCCCAACCCTCCCACCCACCACCACTCCAGCAACCCTCAGTTTGTTTCCTGAGATTAAGAATTCCTCCTATCAGTGAGATCATATGATACATGTCTTTCTCTGACTGACTTATTTCACTCAGCATAATACCCTCCAGTTCCAACCACGTTGTTGCAAATGGCAAGATTTCATTCCTTTTGAAGGCTGCATAATATTCCATTGTATATACACACCCCATCTTCTTTATCCATTCATCTGTCGATGGACATCTTGGCTCTTTCCATAGTTTGGCTATTGTGGACATTGCTACTATAAACATTGGGGTGCACGTACCCCTTCGGGTCCCTACATTTGTATCTTTGGGGTGAATACCCAGTAGTGCAATTGCTGGATCATATCACAGCTCTCTTTTCAACTTTTTGAGGAACCTCCATACTGTTTTCCAGAGTGGCTGCACCAGCTTGCATTCCTACCAACAGTGTAGGAAGGTTCCCCTTTCTCTTCATCCCCGCCAACATCTGTCGTTTCCTGACTTGTTCATTTTAGCCATTCTGACTGGTGTGAGGTGGTATCACACTGAGGTTTTGATTTGGATTTCCCTGATGCTGGGCAATGTTGAGTACTTTTTCATGTGTCTGTTGGCCATTTGGATGTCTTCTTTGGAAAAATGTCTGTTCATGTCTTCTGCCCATTTCTTGATTGGATCATTTGTTCTTTGGGTGTTGAGTTGTATAAGTTCTTTATAGATTTTGGATACTAGCCCTTTATCTGGTATGTCATTTGCAAATATCTTCTCCCACTCTGTCAGCTGTCTTTTGGTTTTGTTGACTGTTTCTTTTGTTGTGCCAAAGCTTTTTATCTTGATGAAGTCCCAATAGTTCATTTTTGCCCTTGTTTCCCTTGCCTTTGGCAATGTTTCTAGGAAGAAGCTGCTGCAGCTGAGATCGAAGAGGTTGCTGCCTGTGTTCTCCTTTAGGATTTTGAGGGACTCCTGTCTCACATTTAGGTCTTTCATCCATTTTGAGTCTATTTTTGTGTGTGGTGTAAGGAAATGGTCCAGTTTCATTATTCTCCATGTGGCTGTCCAATTTTTCCAACACCATTTGTTGAAGAGACTTTTTTCCATTGGACATTCTTTCCTGCTTTGTCAAAGATAAGTTGACCATAGAGTTGAGGGTCCATTTCTGGGCTCTCTATTCTGTTCCACTGATCTATGTTTCTGTTTTTGTGCCAGTACCATACTGTCTTGATGATGACAGCTTTGTAATAGAGCTGGAAGTCCGGAATTGTGATGCCGCCAGCTTTGCTTTTCTTTTTCAACATTCCTCTGGCTATTCGGGGTCTTTTCTGGTCCCATACCTGTCTGTCTTCTTTTAAGCTGTGATACTTTGCTTCTAAATCAACCACCATTATGAAACAATGTGCTATTTTCATAAATGATATGTGGCCACCGTGTTTATTAATGCCAGATTATAATAATTAAAATTCATTTCTAGCAAGAATGCTTATATGACAGGACATTTTATGTTTGCTGCTTAATATAAGCATAAAACACAACTATATATATATGTATGTATATATGTATATATATAGTGTATAGTTGTGTGTGTGTAGGTACACACTCCTACTCAAGTGGTAAGACTTTGATTTCTCTGTGGCATTTGGAATTTTCATAATTGGGAAAGTAGGGTGGCTTGACCTCCAGGGAAGAGAGCTGAGGTGGGGGGAGTGAAAACCAACATGAGAGCAGAAGATAAAAAAACACATGCAGCCAAACCAATCAGTCTGATCAGGAAAGGGGAAGAAGCAGTTTAGGTGCAGGTCTTCATAAGGAAAGAATTTTTATGTGGTGTTGGTTAGAAATGAGGATAGTGCAGTTAGGATAATCAGGTGGGGCTGAAAAAGAGGACTGTGATTTACAAGGAGAGGCTTGGAGACAAATAAAAGAGGTTTGGCAACATATTCATGGTCATTAAAACAGCTGAGCTTCATAAATCTGGAGTCCGCCAGGATCATTATTCAGAGTTCCGCAGGTGTAAATTAGTTTGTGGACAAGAAAATGCCACATGTAATTATTTGTTAATAGTTGGCACATACACAGAAGGAATAAAACAGAATCAGTGCAAAATATGTACTTATTTTTTTTAAACGAATTTGTTTATGAGAAAAAAAGTTATTTTCATGGAAATGAAATAGGGAAATTCAAAATCATAGCATTTTCCATTCAAAATAAGATGTAAAATATCTCAGTTAATGTTTATAGCTCAAGTAGAATTATAATTAAATTAACTGACTATGGAGAAAATTCCTTTGTGAGGCAGCTCAAGACTATAAAATTTGTTAATAAATATGTCAAGTATCACATATATTGAGAAACTAGGTAGGTAACGGAAGTAAGATGGTTATTTATTTATTTATATAAATATGTTTTATATTTATATGTTTATTATTTTATCTTTATATAAATATATTTATATTTTACTTATATAAAATATATTTACATAAATCTTTATATATAATTATATATTTATATATATAAAACATTTATATATATAAATTATAACTCCTGACAGTATATTCCATAATACTATTAACTCAACACAAAGTGGAAAACTTGAAAGCAACTGACAAAAGTGACTTTTAAAAGGGAGAACACAGATAAAGTTGAAAGAAAGTAATGTAGAGTCCAGCTGCTAACACAAAGGAGGAAATAGAAACATTTCATACTTCTTGGCATCCTTCTACTCTACGGTTTTCTGTATTTCAGTTGTTGATGTTCTCCTAATCCATTTAAGGTTTTATTTTTTGGCAAGGTAAGAATAGAAAAAGACTTCACTGTGCCACTATAAACAAAGTTTAAGTAATTATATCTCGAAAGCTTTCCAGAAAGGATTTCTCTTTTCTGGACTTTGAAACTGGGTGTTGGAGAAAGCTTCCTGGTGTTTTCATTTTCACTTTGGCTAAGAGGCCTATTTTTGCACTGCCTTGTTCTTATTTTGATAGATCCAAGTTGGTTTCATTTCTTGAGTAGCCGATCACCCTGAAATTATTGCAGGTGCCTGAGGATTTGGTTTTGTCTCATATTAGGCAGACTTCAATATATGGTACTTCCATTTGTGTAGCAGATTTTTACTGGTTTACTCTTGCTTACCCATTCTTTATGCATGCCCAGCTACTTTATCATTTATTTGATATACTTTATAGATCCAATATATTTGAAATTAATGAGAGGTGTGTCTAGATTTGAGTTTGGTCTGAGTAATGGAAAGAAATAGGTTTCCAAAATTTAAATCAACTCCCCCCCGGAAAAGTGTTTTTTTCATATTTAGGAGGTTGTCTTTTTTTTTTTTTAAATCCTGGTTGCATATATTGTTCAACAAATTCACTCTTAATTTCCAAGACTTTCATCAAGCCAGAACTCTGAAATACATTCCCCATTTATCTTTGTCATTTCCTTATTTGTTTTTCCAAAGTTCACTCCCACTATCAAATCTTTTTGAGTTAATCTGATCAAAACTTGATAATTCTAATGCTTCCAGATTTATCATCTATGTAAATAAGTCATAAGCTTTTATTTGTGTGGAAAGATATTACTACGAACATTTTATCTTGGGTAAAGGAGAACTGATAAGGGCACATTCTTTGTTGTTAAAGTTTGTTCTACTAATACAATTTTAGAAATAGGGAGTAGAGGGGCGCCCGGGTCGCTCAGTTGTTAAGTGTCTGCCTTCGGCTCAGGTCATGATCCTAGGGTCCTGGGATCGAGCCCCACATCGGGCTCCCTGCTCCATGGGAAGCCTGCTTCCTCCTCTCCCACTCCCCCTGCTTGTGTTCCCTCTCTCACTGTGTCTCTCTCTGTCAAATAAATAAAATCTTAAAAAAAAAAATAGGGAGTAGATTCCCATGTCTGTTGTGATTATGACAATTAAAAATAAGACCCCGATTCTGATAAAGCATTCTTGCAGGAGATGGACTGGTAAAAAGCATCATCCCTCTAATGATAGAAAGTAGAAATGTTCTACAAGAAGAATGCCTCTAGTCACAACCTGATGCTTGGGTAACCATCTGTAGTCTTTAGCGTATACCCTCCACTAATATAAGTTACATTTATTAAATGATTAATATAGCACTTCCTGAATGCTCTGCCTATATTAACTGTATTAATCTTCACAGCAACTCTATGAGGTAGGAATATTAATATACAAAGACAAGGAAACCAAAGCATAACAAAGATGAACAAAGGTCATAGAGATAGTGAGTGTGTAGCCATAATTTAAACTCAGGCAATGTGGCACCAAATACCCACCAGACAGCATCTGAAACTGGGTTCTGATATCAATTAAACATGGTCCAAGAAAAGTCACTGCCATCTACCTCTTTCATTCTTAGAGAAACTGCTTAGTCTTTGAGGATTCAATGATAGCTGGCAGAGGGGGTTAGTTTATCTACCACTATTTCCTGTTTGCCTTTTAGAGCTGTGATAAATACACTTGCTTTTTAAGATATGGGTTCTATGAATTTTAGTTTGATTTGCCCATATACATGGTTGGGTAGAACTCAGATAGTTTTTGTTTTTGTTTTCTGTATCCCAGTTTTTAAAAATAAACCCAGGGATCACATAATAGCACTATCACTTTTTCATTGGTTCACTTTATTTGTGGGTCTTAATTAATTTATTTTATTTATATAATAAGCATATGTGCCCTTGTATCCCAACTAGATAGTAAACCTTCTGTCTTCTATTATAACTGGGTACTACTACAAAGGTAATCATTTCTAATCCTTTATATCTATAAAAAAGAAAAAAACTTAGGTCCAGAGGCCTATATAACTTGTAGGTGGCCCACAGTTCTTCAGTGACCAAATCAGGATACTACTCAGCAGGGCACATTCTAGGCTAGTTCTCTTTTTACTATAAAATACAGATGCTGGCTTAAAAAAAAAAAAAAGATAAGCTTCACTTATTTAGGCAACATAATTTTGCTGTTCAACTCAAGACAGTTGATAAGAAATAAAA
The DNA here is from genome assembly GCF_037043125.1 of Eumetopias jubatus. Lineage (NCBI taxonomy): Eukaryota > Metazoa > Chordata > Mammalia > Carnivora > Otariidae > Eumetopias > Eumetopias jubatus. Next base: position 82,901,383 of record NW_028274811.1, on the reverse strand, counting down.
TCACATTCAAAACAATTGGAGTAAAAATTAATATGCTATATTAAAATGTATCTAGTATTAATATTGTCATCAGAGAAAATGTACTAATGACACAGTTCGTGAAGCTTACGCTAGCAAGAGAAAACTCCGACTTGTCATCTGATCACATGCTTAGAATGTGGATAGAAAACTCAATACACATTTGTTCTACAGGTGACATTTGCTTGAACTATCTGCTCTGATCATTCCCACACTGGCAAGGAAACTATTCATACATAATAACTAGAATGTGCTTTAGATTCAGACAAACCTTGATTAGAATACTGGCCATTTCATGTACAATTTGTGTAATCTTGGCCAAATTACTTAAATAAGGCCTTGATAATATTGTACATGATAGTTGCTCTCAGTTAAATATATAAATTGCTTAATACTCTGATGCATAGCACATAATTTAATCAAAATATTTTATTACCATTGTTGTTGGTATTAAGTGCTCAATAAACAAATGTATTGCAAATTTTTCTCAGGATTGTACTAGAAAATTTAAATCAACAGGCAAAGTACTTTTTCCTTCTAGTTGTATAGGTAGTCTTTTGAGGGAGGTTGTGAAGAAAGTGGAGTTAGTATAAAGAATTCTAAGTAAACAGCTAAAGCTAGAAATTTGAAATACTCTGGGGAGGTACAAGACCAGAAAATGTGTAAGTTTTCATTCAAGGTGTTATGAAATAAGTGTATGTGGGAAAATATAAAATGTTACATGAAAAACTGCTAACAAATAAGATTTCTAAAAACTTTCAAAATAAATGCTAAGAAAAGCTGCAAGCAGGATAATCAGATATGAAGGTAGATCACTTAGATGATGGCTTTATGTAGAAATGATTTGTGAGCAAGATGTAAGCAAAGATGTGATGAGTACAGTAGAATGGAATGGACTTTCCAAACATAAGAAAGGGCTTTTGAGGACACTTAAAATTGTGAGCTGACAAATTCAAATTGAGCTGACAAATTTATGGCTGATTATAAACATCTTTCTTTAACTGAAATGGAAACTCTTGCCTAGGAGTTTCAAAAAAAAATCTCCTATTTATTCTTCAATGACAGGAAATATTGGACAAACACACAGTAATAGGATCTGTAATGTCTTTTAAATTTTGGGCAGAGATCCCACTGATAGAAGTAGTAACTCAATCCCAACGTTGCATTATTTAAAGATTTTATTTATTTATTTTAGAGAGAGAGCATGAGCAGGAGAAGGGGCAGAGGGAGAGAGAGAAAGAGAATCCTAAACAGACTCCATGCCCAGCATGAAGCCTGACACAGAGCTCAATCTCATGACTCCAAGATCATGACCTGAGCCAAAATCAAGAATCAGATGCTCAACCGACTGAGCTACCCAGGCCGCCGCCCAATATTGCATTATTTAAAAAATGATTTTATTTACGTGGAATATGTTATAGTCTTGAATCAGATTTAACATTCAGTTGTTAACTTTTGTGCTAGTAGTTGAGATGACTTTGGTGGTCAATGTTGGCTTCTTCTGTGCCTATGATGCTTACTTTTGTATGCCATAAATGATGGCTTTAGATAAAATGAGAAAAAACATAAAAATGTTTTCTACCAAAGGTATATTATGTCTTAGCTTATAAATTTGTTAGGTGGTCCAATTCACAGGAATCAAAAGCAAGTCCTTGTTTGTACAACTTTAATTTCACTTATGAAATAACTTTATAATGAAAAGTTATCTGTCATATAAGGTAAACATTTTAGAAGCCCATAAACCATTGATTCACTGATGAGTATTTCCCAGTTAATCCCCAGAGGTAAAACATACGGAATGTCTTTTAAATTAATCAGAATATATAAGATAGAGAGTTACCTAGTTAGCAATGTCTCTAATTGTTGGCCAGCACTGTTCTGAGCTGAGTCCCCTGTAAGCAATGTCTCTAATTGTTGGCCAGCACTGTTCTGAGCAGTGCTACCTTTAAATACTACTACGTTCACGTGTTTGTCCCCGCCCCTGCAAGACATGGTTGAGCACAGGTCAGGCCGACTTTCACCCTTCTCCTCCTTATTCCACAACCTAAATTCTGCAGTCATTTAGCAGAAATCTTAATCGGCACTACAGGCAGAAGTTGCCAGTGATCACACTGCATTGTATAGGCTGAGCAAACATTTTCTTTTGAAACAGAGAGGATGGAAATGTTTATCCAATGAAAATTTCTTTTAGAATGCTTTTACTGAGTTAAAGTTATTTATGTCTACCGTTATGTGTATTTATTAATGAACTTCATAGAATGGTGCAATTTGTAGATGAAGGCAATACAGTACTATGAATGGACTTTATGGTCAAACGGGCAAGTGTTCAAATCTTGCCTTTAAATGACATTTTCAATACATGAATCCACATATTAATCTAGAATTATTTAAATGACCCAAACTGTTTTTCCCCTCATCTGTAAAATGGAAACCTATAAGAATACCACTTTTTTGAAAGTTTTCCATATGACAGTTACTGTCATTATTATTATTACTATTGTATATTCTGCTTATATCCCTCATTATTCCACAGCACCTTGTATATAGCTCTAGTTTAATTCTTATCATATCACTATGTCTATCTCTTCTCTCTGAAATACAGAACATAATGTAGGTGCATTCAGATATTTGTTAAGTGAATAATAACATGTGAGATAATATAAATCTATCTAGTAGTGAATATATATAAATCAAGTTGTGAATATAGTCATTCTTACATTGACTATAAAGGTGCAAATACAAACAAAAACTTTCTATATCAGAATATATATTTTTATTTAAAAGAACTCTAAAACTGGCAGGCTAACAACAAATAGTATTTAGATTTAGTACGGCCATATTGTTACATTTTAATTAACTATGTTTAGGATCATATGTAAAATGATTCACTGTGCTATTTGATAACTTTAAGCATTTTAAAACATGACAGAAATTGTTTTTAAAAAAGTAGTACCAATGCATATATGTACAGACAGCTGGATAAAGTACAGAGAAAAAGATCATTGAAGTAAGAATGACTTGGATTCAAATCAAATTTTCTAACCTTGACATATAAGTGAATGAAGATGGAGTACAGAAGAAAAGCATAATAAGAAACAATAAGGGATGGTTGATGCAAGAACATGAATTGGGAAAAGGAAACAAAAATGGGAGGAAAAAATTAATAAGGGGATCAAGTACAGGTGGGGATTGAGTTGAAGATGTGGGCAGTGAAATAGTAGAATAGTAAAGTAAGAGAAGGTATGTTTTTTCTCATTTTATCCAGTACTGTAGGCAACTAGCCTTTGTAAAGAGACATACAAAATTCAAATCCAAGGGGAAATAAATTTATGCTGCTTTTGTCCCTTCTTGGAAATTGACAGTGAGATACAAGAGAATTGACATTTGGATTTTTTTGTGCTAAACTGTAGGTTTGGGAGTTGTTGGTTCTTTTGTTTTGGCAGAGATATTAGAGTCTTCAAATATGGTAAAAGAGGTCTAGAAATTGCATGACAGTAAGAAAGAAACTGAAGGGAGAGGAAGAGATTCTAAGGTGGGGAGAGAATAGAGCCATGGGTCCATGTAAACACTCTCATTGCACTAAAACATATACGTCTATACTTGTGTGAGTGAGGTTTGGGGGGAAACTCAGGAGATAGGAGCTGAGTTCCACATCTAGGATGATGTAGAAGAGTATCACACTAGCAAGGTAAGGACTGTCTGATGGTCCATAAATGATCAAATATAACCAGCAGTGATTATGGAAAACACTATTCCACCACAGAAGGGATAGACTTTCAGTCAATCATACTGGACAAATCTAAATAAGACTGGACACCAGGGGCACCTGGGTGGCTCAGATGGTTAAGCGTCTGCCTTCGGCCCAGGTCATGATCCCAGGGCCCTGGGATCGAGCCCCACATCAGGCTCCTGGCTCAGTGGGGAGCCTGCTTCTCCCTCTCCCTCTGTCTCTCCCCCTGCTCATGCTCTCTCTCTCTCTCTCTCTCTCTGTATCTCTGTTTCTCAAATGAATAAATAAAATCTTTAAAAAAAAAAAAAAAAAAAGACTGGACACCAGAGTTGACATCCAGCTTAAAGGGACTGGAGACAGGTATATGTATTAAGACTTAAATGGTGTGAGCCGTTTCTAGAGATGAATCAGTCATTCAAACAAAGGAAAGCTGATTTCTTAGAAGAGTTAATCCTAATTTTGTTTCTCACCATTTGGTAGTAGTTACGAGTAACATAGTTACCTCTAGAAATTTTTTAATCAGTTCATCTTGTCCAATCCCTTTTTGCTCTAGAACCCGGCTTTAGTCACTGCAAGAAGACAGTGAGGATGACCCACTCCTACCCTGTGTAATCTCAAGCAGACTCCTCACTGAGTGTGAGCCCTGTGGGGGCAGTGGGTGGAAGGGGGGGGGGCCTCAATCCCACAACCCTGAGATCACCACCTGAGCCAAAACCAAGAGTCAAGAGTCAGATGCTTACCCAACTGCACAACCCCGGCACCCTCAGTGTATCTGATTTTGAAATTTCATGTGACCTTAGGTCTACAGATAGTATTTGGATACATTCTGTCCTAGATACATTTACCTGCTTTTTGCTCTTAAAACAACTTGGATACAGTGGCAGGAAATTCTTCTATACATCATTATTCACCCACTATGGACAAAACCTGAATGATAATAAAATAATTTTTCTAAAACCTTAACCTTTAAAATACTTTTCACTGACTGTCCAGAAATTCTCAAGTGATCTGATTTAAATGAAATCATGGTTAACATGTTTCCTTTTTTTTTTTTTTTTAAGATTTTATTTATTTGACAGAAAGAGACACAGCGAGAGAGGGAACCCAAGCAGGGGGAGTGGGAGAGGGAGAAGCAGGCTTCCAGCTGAGCAGGGAACCCGATGTGGGGCTCGATCCCAGGACCCTGGGATCATGACCTGAGCCAAAGGCAGATGCTTAATGACAGCCACCAAGGCGCCCCGACATGTTTCCATTTTTAATAAGAAACATTTTATTGGAGTACATCATGTATACCAAAAATGCAGAGATCACAATTATCACGAAGTGACTCACTTCTCTCCCTGTCTCTCTGTCTCTGTCTCTGCCTGTCTCTCTCTCTATATATATATATATCAGTATGTATCCAGTATATAAAATCATTCTCTCTTGCAGAATACAATAAAAATATAACTTTGTATTTTCTACCATAAACAATTAAAATGTATTTGGTGTGGGAAATTAAAATTTTCCCTTGCCCTCTGATGAAACCTGGGACTCTGGTTGAGACTCTCCACAATTTTATCTTTCTGATTATTTTTTGATATTAAAATATCTTCAGTCATTTTTAATTGTAAATATAGTCTTAATTTAGCAGTTCTAATTTTACAGTCCCAGAAAATAATCAAAACTGTGAACTAGTTTTAGCATTTGAATTTCTCCCCTCCCCATGGCCAGGGACACAGCAGGGAGAGTGCTTCCCTGTTTTGTTCAGCATTTAGTATATTTAGTATGTCCTTCTCTGTACTGCTCTATTAACTGCTTGGTTCTCACCTTATCAGATCATCAGGTTTGAGCTCAGGGTATCAGAAGTGGAGGGATGGAGTGGCAGTGGGATATGTGATTTCTGACTTGGTCTTTCATGGTATTTCCTGGGTCCTTCAGAGGCCCCTCTCACCTGCCCACTCCTGCCACAACTCTGCATAGCTGTGATGCATCTCTTCCAGGTGAGTATTCTTCCTGCAGTCCTAGTGTTTCCTACAATCCATGTCCCGCAGAACCTTCCAGGCAGTCTTCACAGGCAGGCTTTACAATGGTTCTAGACTCTCTTTCCCATACATTTTTAAGCCTGAGTTGGGAGCGCTTACTTCCCAAATATCCTGTTCCTTCCTCACTGCCTCCGGGAGTAACCACGTCTTTCTTCTGTTCTTGTTATCCCTTTAGCATGTTCCCGACAGCAGCTCAGTGTGCTCTCTTAAATACTGGGACTGAATTTCAAGCTACCTGATGAACCTCTGTGGAGCTCCTGTGAATGAACTTGAGGTAATGGGCAGGGGACTGGGAACCACAGCATAGAAGAAACACTTTCCAAAAGAGAAAGCAAAACAAAACTGAACCCTGTCCACAAACTTTCTTTTTTATTCACTGGATCTGATCCTACCTTCTATCTCTGTCAGGAGTCCCAATAAGAAAGGCCTTCCTGCCACAAAACAATTCTCAAATGTTTATTTTGAAAGTTTTCAGTTTGTTTTGTCATCTTACTCGCTTGAAACCTCTATTGTATCATGAGTCCTTGATATATTATTCTGTTGGATAGATGTGAATGTGTATAACAGTTATAAATAAGATTTTTATACAGTACCTATTCTTCTTCAGTTCCTTAAATATATATTATAATCATTCCCCCATGTTAATAAATACTCTTCTTTCATAAAATTTTAATGGCTGTAGATTATTCCTTTCTATGAATGTACCATATATTTTATATGAAATATTTCCTACTTTGGACAAACTGCCTATGATTATTTCTCCCCAATTTTTACTACTGTTAACAAAGTACTACTAACAAACTTGTCATGGAAACATTCATATTTATTTCCTTAGGATAAATTCTTAGAAAGAATTGCTGAGTCAAATGTATGTACATTTTTAAGAGTTTTAGTATATATGCCAAATTGCCCTCCGGAAAGTTTGTCTCAGCAGCGCTGTATAAAAGTTCCTGTTTAATTTACACTTGGCAATAATGCATATGTAATTTCTTTAGTCTTTCTCTGTTGATGAATAAAAATTAAATCTCACTGAGAATTCATTTTTATTACTAGTGTGTTTGAAACTATGTATGTGTATATATACATGTATTAGACACTTTTATTTGATAGAAAATTGCTCATTTCTTTACCCATTTTTATTGGCACATTAATTTTTTATTTATTTCTGTTTAAATATTAAGGACATCAAAACCTTGGCTTTCCATATCAGTCAGAACCCAGTCAAAAAATAGAAACCACACTGGCTATTTCAAACAGAGAGAATTTAATACCTGAAATAGGGTAATAATGTTTTGGAACCTGTGAAGGAACCAAAAGGAGAGGGGAATGTTAGAAGAATTAAAAGGATGATAGGATATTACCCTGAGATGAGAAAGGCACTAATACCCCTGAGCAGGAGCCATGAGCCTGCACCTGCTGCTGCTTGGTTGTAGGTACAGCTGTAGCAGCTCCTGCTCCAAAGTGGCACTGAGACCACCACTTTAAATAAGTTTAAAGTGTCTAGCTATAGAGGCACAAAGCAGCATATAGAAGGCAAGGACCAATTTGGGACCAAGAGACAAATGACAAATAATTTGTATAATGTTTATAAATTGTAATATTTTTCCAGGTTGTCATTCACTTATCTTTTTGTATTATAATGTCTTGTGAAGACGCAGCCTGGGTGGCTCAGTCATTAAGCCTCTGCCTTCAGCTCAGGTCATGATCCCAGGGTCCTGGGATCCAGCCCCACATCGGGCTCCCTGCTCAGCGGGAAACTTGCTTCTCCCTCTCCCACTCCCCCTGCTTGTGGTTCCCTCTCTCGCTGTCTCTCTGTCAGATAAATAAAATATTAAAAAAAATTATCATTTTCTTCTGTTTTCTACCATTGGTATTTTGATTAAATATATTCTATGTGTAATTATATAGGCAAGTATATATATATATATAAATCTTCCCTAGTATAAGATTTAAATATATTTATAAATTTACATTTAAATTTTAATTCTTCTGAGTATTTGTATATTCCTTCTTTTTGTCTTCCTTCTATTTTATTTTTTTCTATAAGTGGTAGACTAATTGTTTAAGCATTCCTTATTCAATAATTAAATCTTTCTCCAACAATTATAAATTCTACCTCCAGAGAACTGTGTAATCTGCTGGCTCTAATTTCTCTCTCACAGTTCTTTTACCACGCTCGAATCAAGCTTTGGCTGATTTTTCAGGGCCATTAATTTTTTTATCATGAACACTAACCCTATTTACCTTACTAAATCCAAATTTCAGTCCTCAGTTCTCCTCCTACCTGCTGCAACACCACTGTTTGAAACACTGCTTACTCCTTCCTTTCTCTTAGCGCACCAGCTGTGCTTTCTCAGGCTCCCTGACTTGTTTCTTAGAGTTCAGCTCTTAGACCTCTTCTCTTCTGTTTCTACATTTACTTCCTTGATGATTTTGTCCAGTCTTTGGTTTAAATACATCTACATAAAGATTTATATTTCCATTCCAGAACCTTCCCCTGTATTTCAAAATTATATATTCATATACCTATTTGATATCATCATTTGCATATCTAAGGAACATCTCCAGTCTAATAAAATAAAACCAAAATACCTTATCTTTGGTCCTAAATAGGCTTTTCCTATAATCCTTCTAATCTTAATAAATATTAATGACACTGGGTTAGTTAAGACTAATGTCTTGGATTCATCTTAGCTTCTCTAGTTCTCTGAGAGCTTACATCTACTCAATGATAATATACCATCAGTTTTCTATTCAAAATTTATCAAAAATTCACCACTTCCACTGCTACCATCCTAGTCAAAGCCACCAACACCTTTTATTTGGATTATTTCAAAGGCCTCTTAATTGGTCTCCCTGACTTCATTATTTTCCCTCTACATTCAATCCTCAGCACAATACCAAATCATTGCTTTTAATATACAGATGAACCATGGACTGCCTTTGTTCATAGCCATCTAAAAGTAGTTCATTCCGAGGAAATCTCTAGAAACCTTATGATACTCCTCAAGAACATTCACTGTGTCACCGCCCTGGTCTCACAGCCTAAAGTACTGGCTTTCTCTTCTTTTGTTTCAGTCACACTGGTCCACTTGCTTGTCTTCAAATATGCCAAGCAGAGTCATTTCAGGGACTTTCACTTTCCTTCTCTATGGAATGATCCTTCCCCATACATTCCTACTGCTCACTCCTTCATCTTTCTCAGTTTTTCTCAAATTTTGCTAACTGAAAGTTACGCCTTTTTGACCATTCTATTTAAAATTGCCACCCCAGAGCTGGCACTCCATATTCCCCTTGTTGTTTATTATCCTTCATTGCACTTAACAACACCTGAAATACATAATATTTTACTAATTTGTTTATTGTCTGCCTATTCAACTAGAAAGTGAGTTTAATGAGGGCTTTTTGTGAGGGGGTGGGGGTGAGGGAGATATATTTTGTTCATTTCTTTATTTTCATTGCTAGAATGGTGCCTGGCACTTACACAATTCTTAATAAATATTTGTTTAATTAATGATTTAAAAGCTTGATATATAATTGTTAGTTGTGTTTCTAGACACACAAAGTGATTTACTTGTCCAAATTTGTACCAGTGCTTTGTTCTAGAAATGATTACATCTCTATAGTAAACTTTAAAGTTTGGCACTTCAAACATCCTTTAAAAAAAAAAGTCTTTATTTTAGAATAATTTTAGATCTACAAAACAATTGTAAAGATAGTGCAAAGGGTTCCTAACACCCTATGCCCAGTTTACCTGGTTATTAACAGCTTATGTTAGTACATTACCTTTGTTACAGTTAATGAATTATTCTTTATATATTATTATTAATTGAAGTCTACACTTTGTTCAGATACTTTACTCTTTATCTGATGTCTTTTTACTCTTTAATGTCTTTTTTTTTTAATCCAAGAATCCCTCTAGGATACCACATTACATTTAGTCCTCTTGTCTCCTTGGGCTCTTCTTGGCTATAAAAGTTACACAGACTTTTTTGCTTTTGATGACTGCAGTGGACTGAGTGGTTATGTCCCTACAGAATTCATACGTTGAAATCCTAACCCACAATGTGTTAGTAATAGGAGGTGGGACCTACTGGAGGTGATTAGGTCATGAGAGTACAGCCCTCATGAATGAGATTAGTGCCCTCATGAAAGAGACCTGAGAGAGAGCCCTCACCCCTTCTGCTTCCGAAAAGGTAGCAGTCTATGAACCAGGGCATGGGCTCTACCAAATACCAGATCTGATGGCATCTTGATCTTATACTTCCCAGCCTCCAGAACTGTGAGAAATTTCTGTTGTTTATATACTATCTGGTTACAGTATTTTTGTTACAGTGGCCAGGAGGGACTAAGACAACACACTTGACAGTTTTGAGGAGTACTAGCCAGATACTTTGTAGACTTCATCGTTACTGAAATTTTTCTGATTTTTTTTTCAAGATTAAACTACAGTTATAGGTTTTCGGAAGGAATGACACAGAGGAAAAGTGCCCTTTTCATAGTATCGTATCAAGGGAACTATCAACATGACTTACCACTGTTAATCTTGATCACCTGGCTCAGGTAGTGTTTGTCAGGTTTTCCAATGTAAAGAAACTTTTTTTTTTCCTCTTTCCATACTATATCCTTTGGAATGAAGTCACTACGCAGTTCACATTTAAGAAGTAGAGAGTTAGGCTCATTCCATTTATTTGAGGGTGGAGTATATATATAAATGGTTTGAAATTCTTCTGCATGGGAAATTTGCTTATTCTCTCCCATTTACTTATTCAATCATTTATTTATATAAAGATGAGTATATGAGTATTTACTTCATGCTACTTTTATTTTGTTGCTCAAATTGTAGTTAGGGTCATTGGGAGCTCTTCTATTGGTTCCTGCTTCCTTTTGCTATATGACATGTATGTGTTTTTATTTTATTTTATTTTTTTTTTTTGAGCAGTAGTTTTCTGACACTGAAAGATGTTCTAGGCTCATCTTGTATATTCCTGCCATAGTCCTGGAACAATCATTTATCCAAGGGAACCCTACTTCCTTTAATCCAATAATGGTTTTTAAAACCAAGATCTGGGCACTTGGACTCAAATATCATTTATTCATTCATCAATCTTTTCTTGTGTACTTCTGCCTAAACATCTCAGATGGATGTTAACATTATTACCTCAATTTAAAAAAAAATCTATTAAGGTTTTCATTATAATTGCCTATAATATGTATATATTGATTTGACTTACACTAATGTATTTATAATAATGAGTAATTTCCTTCAGGACCAAATTTGACTCTACTTACTAAAGTCTTTTTTGCTGTCCTTCAGAAAGTTTTCTTTCATATTCACTCTGATTTTTCCTGTTAAGTTTGCTCTCATTTTAAAAAATTGTATTGCTACTGTGAATGAGTGTTTTTGTTCCATTATGTAACTGGTCATTGTTATTATACTTATTTCATAAATGAAACTTTGCTAAGCTTATATATTCTAGTAGCCTTTCAGGTTATTCTTTGAATAAAGAATGATAATGTTATAAACTATTTTAGCTTTAATCTGCTTTCTAATGCTTACAGTTATCATTTCTTGATAGTGATAAAACTTCCAAGAAATATCCACTATAATAGTGAGATTCTTTTCTTCTTATTTGTGTTTCAATTTTACTAAAAAGAAGATACTAAAATGAAAGCATACTCTGATTCAGTAATAGAATTTTGTCAGTCTATGGCAAAAAAAATAGGACTTACGCAGTGATGGACCCTTCAGATGTAATTCTGATAAGATGTTAGCAATTTTAAGAAATCACCTAGAAGAGGAAATGTCAAAATGCCATAGGACCTACTTCAGGTAAATTGATATCACAAAAACTTAATCACAGTCATTATAATTCTAAACCACACATCAGTTTTCATCAGGATGTTACTAATATAACTATACATTTCTTTATATTTAAAACTATGTGTAATCATTAGGCTTATACCTTTCTCTTTAATATATAAGGGTACCTCTTCATTCCAATGTGGATATCCTAAAATATAGTAATAAAGCTAATACAAGGTATCAGACAAGTTTACTACAGATTTAAAATGGAATCATATCATTTTTTATATTTTTTTCCTAAAAATATAATAGTTAAGTGCACACCTGCTTGCAACAATTTTAAATTTGTTTTCCTTTACTTTGACTATTAGTAGATAAATTTCAAAAAAGATTACTATTTTGTTTTTATTTTAAAAATGCACTTGTATTCTTCATTTGTTTGTTTTTCCTTAAAACAGAGGCAATTAAAGGCCTGATGATCCTAGAGATTATTATGGAAGATGACTATTTTTTCCAGAGATATTATAGTTCCTAATGGTTTAACATACAGAAAAATGGATAGTATCAATAATGTACACTGGAATGAAAGCTACTAGTTATTGTTGACTCGCTCATTATGACACTGAATAATAATCCTTGGTTTGTAATTATCACTGACAAAAGGAGGATTTACCAGTAAGATTAGCTTATGCTTAATGGAAATGTTGAATCTTGGGAGAAGAATCTGGGAGTGGAAAGGATTTTTTTTTTTCAGTTCATTTTTTTGTCAATACAGACTTATCAAAATTAAGTGCTAACTACATTTGACGAAGTACAACATCCATTCATGATAAAAAAAAACCTCAAAAAAGTAGTTTTAGAGGGAACATACCTCAACATAATAAAGACCATCTATGAAAAACCCACAGTTAGTATTAATCTCAATGTGGAAAAAACTGATTTTTTTCTTGTTTCCAGAAACAAGACAGGGATATCCACTCTCACCACTGTTATTTAACATAATACTGGAAGTCCTAGCCACAGCAATTGGACAACAAAAAGAAATAAAAGGCATCCAAATCAGCAAGAAAGAAAGAAAACTTTCATGATTTGCAGATGACATGATACTCTATACAGAAGACCCTAAAGACACCACCAAAAAACTGTTAGAACTGATGCACAAATTCAGTAAAATCAAAGGATACAAAATCAACATACAGAAATCTGTTGCATTTCTATACACCAATAATGAAGCAGCAGAAAGAAAAATTAAGGAATTTTTTTTAAAGAATTTATTTATTTGAGAGAGAGAGAGAGCATGAGTGGGGGAAGGGGCAGAGCGGAGGGAGAAACAGACTCCCCACTGACCAGGGAGCCTGATGTGGGGCTCAATCCCAGGTCCCTGGGATCAAGACCTGAGCCGCAGGCAGACACTTAATCCACTGAGCCACCCAGGCACCCCGAGAAATTAAGGAATTAATCCCATTTACAACTGCACCCAAAACAATAAGATACCTAGGAATAAACCTAACCAAAGAGGTGAAAGACCTAAATTTGAGACCTGAAACCATAAAAATCCTAGAGGAGAAACAGACAGTAACCTCTTTAACATTGGCCATAGCAACTTCTTAATAAAGTCTCCAGAGGCAAGGGAAACAAGGGCAATAATGAACTATTGGAACTTCAAGATAAAAAGCTTTTTTGCACAGTGCAGGAAACAATCAACAAAATTAAAAGGCAACTTTTGGAATGAGAAAAGATATTTGCAAATGACCTTTCTGATAAAGGGTTAGTATCCAAAATCTATAAAGAATTTATAGAACTCAACACCCAAAAAACAATAAATTCAATTGCAAAATGGGCAGACATGAATAGACATTTTTTCCAAAGAAGACACCCAGATGGCCAGCAGACATGTGAAAAGATGCTCAACATCACTCATCATCAGAAAAATGCAAATCAAAACTACATTGAGATATTACCTCATACCTGTCAGAATGGCTTGTATCAACAACACAAGAAAACAATAGGTATTGATGAGGATATGGTAAAAGGGGAACCCTCTTGCATTTTTGGTGGGAATGCAAACTAGTGCAGCCACTCTGGAAAACAGTATGAAATTTCCTCAAAATGATAACAATAGAACTACCCTATGATCCAGTAACTGAACTACTACATATTTACCCAAAAAATATAAAAATACTAACCTAAAGGGATACATGTCCCCTAATGTTTATAGCAACATTATCCACAATAGCCAAATTATGGAAACAGCACAAGTTTCCATTGACTGATGAATAATGGATAAAGAAGTGGTGTGTGTGTATATATATATATATATATATATATATACACACACACACACACACACACACACACACACACATTGGACTATTACTCAGCCATTAAAAAGAAATAAAACAAGATGAAATCAGAGAGGAGACAAACCATAAGAGACTCTTAATCATAGGAAACAAACTGAGGGTTGCTGGAGGGGAGGTGGGTGGGGGGATGGGGTAACTGGGTACCATTAAGGAGGGCACATGATGTATAATGAGCACGGGGTGTTATATAAGACTGATGAATCACTGATGAATCACTCTACCTCTGAAACTAATAATATACTATATGTTAAATTAATTGAATTTAAATAAAAAAGAATGAAATCTTGCCATTTGCAATGATATGAATAGAACTAGAGAGTATTATGCTAAGCAAAATAAGTCAGTCAGAGGAAGACAAACACCATATGATTTCACTCATATGTGGAATTTAAGAAACAAAACAAACAAGCAAAGGGAAAGAAAAAAGAGAGAGGCAAACCAAGAAACAGACTCTTAATTATAGAGAACAAACATGGTTACCAGGAGAGGTGAGTGGAGTGATGAGGGAAACAGGTGAAGGGGATGAAGAGTTCACTTGCTGTGATGAGCACAAGGTGATGTATGGAAGTGTTGAATTACTTTACTGTGTACACCTGAAACTAATATTATACTGTAGTTAACTAGAATTTTAAATTTAAAAAAATTAAAATAAAAAAATTAAGTGCTTCTTAATCCTACTTTTAATGATGATCCTTGAATAAACTTCAAAAGCTCATCTACTCTTAATGTAACAAAGACTATTTTAAAGCTTGTATATACACTGTGGTATATTCAATAGGAAGGTTTATAAGTAATATTAATACTAAAATGTATATGTAGTCAAAAGAATATACTTGAGACTCCATTTCTACATTTCTTCAAAAATTTAAAACTCATCATTATGGTAACAATTCCCCATCAACCTAAGGATTATCAGGAGCCAAGATATATTCAGGGAGAAGTTTACTTCTTTATGGACTCAGTAACTGTCACCTCTCCAAAAATTATCCATTGCATTTTTGTCTGAAGCTAGTGTGTCATTGGGGGATTTGTTCAGGTTGTCTTAATCTCTCCGGGCAATGAAGGGAAGATGTGAGTAATGAAAAAGTTATGCTGTAAACCAGAGGTTGGCAAACTTTTCTGTAAAGAACCAGAATATAAATATTTTAGGCTTTGTAGGCCATACCATCTCTGTCACAAGTACTGAACTCGGATGTTGTAGCATGAAAGAAGGCACAGACACTACATAAAGAATAACTGTAGTTATCTTCATCAAAACATTATTTTTCAGTTCTCAAATTTGAATTTCATATAATTCTCATGGGTCATAAAATATTATTCTGCTTCTGAGTTTTTTAAACCTTTTAAAAATGTAAAAACCATTCTCAGCTTACAGGCTATACATAAACATGAGGCAAGACGAATTTGTTCTCTTTGCCATTTGTTTCCATTGACCACTGTTTGCAGACCACTGATATAAATCCGTGAACGCTGTCTCTGAGAATAGAATTTACCCAATAATTGAGCAGTAACTGATGGTAACAGACCATCATGTCTTTCAAGGGATACTTTAAATCTGGTTCTGTGGAAATGTCACCATATTGATCTTCCAAAATGTTTTCTGCCTTTACTTGGAAATAATTTTAGAGACTGTGGATTAGATCAGAGCAACAGAGGCATTATTTCTAGAATTCTGAACAAAATGTGTTACCATTGTGTTGGTAAGGAAAGAAACCCTAATGTGTAACAGGGATATCTCTCTTTTTTTTTTTCCCCTTCACTAGGGATCAATTTTCTACCTTGGAAGGTACAAAGAGATTTTCCTTGAGCAGATGAGGTAAATACATATAAATTTCAGTAAAAAAGAAGGTATAATATAGTTCAAAGAGACATGTCCAAGCATGTCCTCCCTTTCTCTGCCTAAATTGTATGTCATTAAAGTTTTACCTCAGGAACAGTCTGAGGTAAGCTGGAAGAAGACTAGTTTTGGGAAGCTAGGGAGCTGCATGAAAGCATCAGGGCACATCAACTTTGAGGTAGGTATCAATATGATAGAGGAAGAAGAGGTAGAAAGACACACTGAATTTAAAACTTTTGTATATCGATTCCTTACAAATATTCTAGATGAAAACAATCTTCTATACACAGTTGACCCTTGAACAAAATGGGCTTAACTGTGCAGGTCCACTCAAGACATGGATTTTTTAACAGCACAGTACTATAAATGTTTTCGCTTAGAATTTTCTTTGTAAGATTTTCCTTACTCTAGCTTACTTTATCGTAAGAATACATATAAGATACAAATAAGATACAAAATACATGTAAGATACAAAATATGTGTTAACTGTTTGTTATCAGGAAGGCTTCTGGGCAACAGTAACCTAATAGTTGTGGAAGTCAAAAGTTATGTGCAGATTTTCAACTACATGGGGGGTCGAAGCCCCAAACCCCTGCATTCAAGGGTCAACTGTATAGTTAAAGTAAAACATTTAGGACAGAATGAAATCTACTGATGGTCAGTCTTCCCTTTTGGTCTTTGAGTAATGCATGATTTGAAAGCTTAAACCTAAAAAGAAAAAGTGAGTTACTTATTTCAGCTGGAAAAACAAAACAAAACAAACAGAATGATGAGTAGAAACACAAAATTTATTTTGAATAACTTAAAAGTTATTAAAAGTTTTCTATGCATATGATGTATTGATCCAAAGCACTGATAAGGCCCTCTGGTAACTGAAAATTGTTATCTGGCATTGGTCATTGTAAAGGAGGAAAGATTTAGATATTGGCAAGAGATTAAGCTGTTATGTTTATTATATCTCAGATTTACAGCATGAAATGTACATCCTGAATATTCAGGTACAATGCATGCGGTATAATCAAATAAAATATGAACTATTTCCCATTGGTTAAAAAATTATTTTTCAGATTTGATATAGTTTTTACTTGTTTAACATATGCCTGGGCCTTAGGTTGAGTATTTTGAATGTATTTGAATAATATGTATTTTACTGTGTATATACATTGAATAAAATCAATAACATGTCTAAAATGTATAGCGCCATGAAAAATCCATGACTCAGTATAATTGACCTGAAAATAGTAATACCACATTTATCTCCCAAGCTGGTCAGCAGAGGACAGGATGAAAATGTCTATGGAAATGTTTTAATCAGTGTGTATTCTCCACCCAAAATTGTGGTTGGATAAAGTCCAGAATGTGTTTCTTTGTCTTCCTCATATTTATCAATGCTGAACTAGAATAAAAGAGCAAAAAACTGACTTGTCATAAATGGAAAACCTTAAAATTAACTATTTTTGTCATTCTGAGGTTTTTCTAAGACCTCACATTTGGCTACAGAAAAGCAAGGTGGCTTACATCTTTTCAAGACACAATGCAGTACGTTGTTCATTGGAACAGTTGGCCTGCCAAAATTCCTTGGCAAGGGAAGCCTCTGGCCAGCTTACTGTGATATAATAAATGATCTGACCAGATTGTCAATGAATTGAGATCTGAAGTTAGAGCCGCTTTGGGGATGGAGAAATTAGTTATTTCTCTTCAACTCTTGCCCCTACAAATATGAAAACTCTGAAAAGTGTACCACAAATCTCTGGAGAATTAATACTGTAACAAGTAGTGGTGTGTTTTTCATTTGTCAAATATTATGAATCATTTATTTATTTACAAGGGGATTTTCATGATTAAACATTTATTATGTCTGATTTTAAATAAAATACACATTCATTTGGATAATATGGCAAAGTTTAAAGAAAAAAATAACAGCCATCAATAATTTCACTACCCACACATATCCACTGTTAAAATTTGATAAATTAATGGCTGTTTTTTTCTCTGCATTTGTAGATTATATGTTGTGTGTGTTACTTTGTATTTTACTTTTAATAGCTTTGTATTATAGCATAAGCAATTTGCCAAGACATAAAAAACATCCTCATAAATAGTATTTAAATATTTCTAAGTATTCAATCATAACAATTTTTGGTAATTTAATGTATCTACATACCAATATCTTCACACTTCAATATAAGTTGTTTTAATATCTAGATTTGCTCACAAACATTGCTTT